>NC_051229.1:5269988-5399988 GCF_015220715.1 Pygocentrus nattereri
GATCTGAGACTGAGGACCACCCTGACGAGGTACACTGTGGCAGAGTACCTGAGCACAGTGACCGATCTGAGACTGAGGACCACCCTGACGAGGTACACTGTGGCAGAGTACCTGAGCACAGTGACCGATCTGAGACTGAGGACCACCCTGACGAGGTACACTGTGGCAGAGTACCTGAGCACAGTGACCGATCTGAGACTGAGGACCACCCTGACGAGGTACACTGTGGCAGAGTACCTGAGCACAGTGACCGATCTGAGACTGAGGACCACCCTGACGAGGTACACTGTGGCAGAGTACCTGAGCACAGTGACCGATCTGAGACTGAGGACCACTCTGACAAGGTACACTGTGGCACAGTACCTGAGCACAGTGACTGATCTGAGACTGAGGACCACTCTGACGAGGTACACTGTGGCAGAGTACCTGAGCACAGTGACTGATCTGAGACTGAGGACCACCCTGACGAGGTACACTGTGGCAGAGTACCTGAGCACAGTGACTGATCTGAGACTGAGGACCACCCTGACGAGGTACACTGTGGCAGAGTACCTGAGCACAGTGACTGATCTGAGACTGAGGACCACCCTGACGACTACACTGTGGCAGAGTACCTGAGCACAGTGACTGATCTGAGACTGAGGACCACCCTGACGAGGTACACTGTGGCAGAGTACCTGAGCACAGTGACCGATCTGAGACTGAGGACCACCCTGACGAGGTACACTGTGGCAGAGTACCTGAGCACAGTGACTGATCTGAGACTGAGGACCACCCTGACGAGGTACACTGTGGCAGAGTACCTGAGCACAGTGACCGATCTGAGACTGAGGACCACCCTGACGAGGTACACTGTGGCAGAGTACCTGAGCACAGTGACTGATCTGAGACTGAGGACCACCCTGACGAGTACACTGTGGCACAGTACCTGAGCACAGTGACTGATCTGAGACTGAGGACCACCCTGACGAGTACACTGTGGCAGAGTACCTGAGCACAGTGACCGATCTGAGACTGAGGACCACCCTGACGAGGTACAGACTCAGTCAGCATAGTCTGGCTGTCGAGACCGGCAGGCACAGGAGATCCTGGCTGCCTCAGGAAAAAAGAACATGCCAGCAGTGCGAACTGGATAAAACAGAGACAGAGCAGCACTTCCTGACCGAGCGCCCGGAATTCACTGAGATCCGCAAAGAGTTCTTTACAAAAACCAACAATAAACATCCCACATTTACCAGCCTGTCTCACACAGAGACACTGCCGTATCTGTTAGGGGAGCACAGAGAGAGCAGCACTCAATACACCCTGACCTGCCACTAGAAGAGTGAGTGAGTGACCATGTCACACACACACACACACACACACACACACACACACATATATACAAACACACACACATATATACAAACACACACACACACACACACACACACACACAAATATACAAACACACACACACACAATGAGATAGAGAGAGCGAACGAGAGAAAGATTGAGAGAGAAAAAGAAAGAAAGAAAAAGAAAAAGAAAGAGCGAGAGACACACACACACACACAGAGAGAGAGAGAGAGAGAGAGAGAGAGAGAGAGAGAGAGAGAGACAGACAGAAATGCATACACAGTCAGACAGATAAACGAGGAGTAAAGAGTGAAACGACTGGATCCTCTGATGGTCAGTGAACTGAACAGTAACCAGTGTCTCAGTCTATGAACTCATTAATTGAACCTTTTTAAAATCAGAATAAGAATAAATTCTCTTTTGTTATGACAATATAGACTAAATACAAACAGAGTCTTATTGTTCCGTCATTTCTATTTCTAATTATTCAGCAGGTGCTATAAGACACGTCAGGTCAGTAGTTGTGAGGGTGCGAGGCTGCAGTGAGGGTCCGTACTGTCTCCAAGGGTTCGAGTTAAAGAATAAAGTGATTATTTTCACAGCGAAAGCTGATGAGACCAGCAGACAAACACTGGAGACAAAGCTCCACTTCACCTTCAGCGTGATTAAATAAAGATCCCACTCAACACTGACCACACACACACACACACACACACACACACTCACACACACACACACGTACACCTGCTGCTGCTTCTAGTCAAATATGAAATATTCATGTGATGTGAGGTATGACTGTGTAATATGGACAAAACTTCACAGCTACACACAGCGTCTTACTGGACTTTAAAACAGACAATAATATCACACTGTATATATATATATATATATATATTTAGACATACACACACACACACGTATCGCTGTTGTTGGATCAAAACCTCATATCTCCAAAAGGATAACTTTACAGGAAAAGGAAAAAACATACATACATATTTTATATATATATATATATATATATATATATATATATATATATATATATATATATATATATATATATGAAAATGTATTTCTTTAAAATATAAATATATATCTATTTATTTATATCACACACACACACACACACACACACACTTATTAATACTGTACACGAATACAGCTGGTAATTTTGGGGGTTGGTGGGGGGGGGGGGGGGGGGGGGGGGGGGGGGGGGGGTTTACCTGTGGCAATAAAAGAAAATTGAATTAATACTTTTAACACAGTAAAATACATTATTTATAATACATAATATTAAAAACACGTAATATTAAAATAACTAACATTAAATATAATACTTAAGAATATATAATAATAATCATAAAACAATCATAACATTTTATTATTAATAATAATAATAATAATAATAATAAATATTTATTCATTTTTATTCATCTTGCTCCTTCCGATCTCTCTAATCTCCTCCAACTCTATAAGCACACATGCACTCTCCGTTCTTCTCCCGCTGGTCTGCTCACCAGTCCCTCCTCTAAACTCCACAGCTTTCGCCAGAGTAGCTCTGCACCTCTGGAACTCTCCCTCTCTCCTCATGTTCAGCGGTCTAGTTCATCATCTGTGTCGTGAATATATATCCCTGTCTCTGCTGCGGTCTACAGACTGTTAACAGACTTTCTGGCACTGAGAACATTCTGAACGATACGTTTCCCAACATACAAAACCCTGCGGTGCCACAGGAAATCAAGGGCCGCTAAGATTCTGCAAGATGGTTAAAAACAAGATGAAGTAATGCAGATGAACTCTCAGAGGCGCCGCCAGGGACGACAACAGCATACGGTCATTTCTCAGGAATCATTTCTGACTCGTAGCTCAATGACATGTTCTGTCCATCCTACGCATCCATGCGTGCTTGTAAGCAGGAGAGGAGAGAAGAGAAGAGGAGAGAAGAGGAGAGAAGAGAAGAGAAGAGGAGAGGAGAGGAGAGGAGAGGAGAGGAGAGGAGAGGAGAGGAGAGAAGAGAAGAGAAGAGAAGAGAAGAGAAGAGAAGAGAAGAAAGACGGGGAGGCAGAGAGAGATGAACAGAGAGAATGAGAAAAAAGAGGCAGAAATTTAACTGATGCACACAAAAGAAAACAAAAGAAAGCGAGGGAGAGAGAGAAAGAAAGGCGGAGAGAACCTGCAGATACAGACTGTAAATCAAACGTAACTGTAATTCAATACAGAATCAAATAATTCATTATCTAGTTGTTTACTTGCATGAATTGTACTGTAACACTGAGTAATAACTCTTCTACAGGTTAACGCTGCAAGGTAGACAAGATATATCTAACGACCACCGTTGTGTCGTTATTACTATTATTATTACTATTATTACAGTTTTTTAATTATTATTATTACTATTATTACTGTTATTATTTTTATTTTATTATTATTATTACTACTATTATTATTTTATTATGATTATTATTACTATTATTATTACTATTGTTACTGTTAATATTTTTTGTTTTTATTATTATTATTATTATTATTATTATTATTATTATTACTATATAGCTATAGCTCAGAAAAGTGAGCAGTCATTCAGTGGTCCAAAATGCTCTACTGTTCACAGGACAGGTGTTATCAGTTTGCTTATTCACACGTTTACTTTGCGCATGGTGGGGGTCAGTGGCGAAGCGAGGGATCGCACTCGTCTATCTCCACGGAGCCAGCGGATGAGTGCCATCTGCCTGGAAACAAAGACCTTCATACTGACGCCATCAGCACATGTGACACCAGCTAAAGAGCCAAAGCCCAGGGGTTAAACGAGAGAGAGAGAGAGAGAGAGAGAGAGAGAGAGAGAGAGAGAGAGAGAGAGAGAGAGAGAGAGAGAGAGAGAGAGAGAGACAGACAGACAGACAGACAGACAGACAGACAGACAGACAGACAGACAGACAGACAGACAGAGAGAGAGAGAGAGAGAGAGAGAGAGAGAGAGAGAGAGAGAGAGAGAGACACAGGTCTTGACTCCAGCCTGAGGTTGGATGTGAGGATGGCTCTGGGCGATGGTTCCCATGGCGACTTCATTAATGATTGACGGAGGCTGACAGATAAAGATGCTGCAATGCCTCATGGGACGCAGCGGAAATCAGAGTGATAGAAAGTCGAGGTTCAGAGTCCAGCAGAAGTCCAGAGCTCTGACTGTCGCACTGCTACAGCGTTAAATAAACGCCATAATTACACAACTGACCACGTACTCAGTTACACAGTTAATCACCTCTGCATAGCCTCAACTTCTGACTGTCTTCCGTTTGATTTGATATCAAACACGATAAGATCACAGCACAAATGTAGACGTGAGGGTTTTCCAGCAGTGAGGAGCTGAACTTTACCCTCCTCTGCTGTCACTGCAGACGGGCAGCATCGCCTACAGAGCAGCGCTAGTAGCCTCTTAATGAAGTGATGATCTTTATTCCTTGAGGGTCCCTTTTCATAGGGAAGATTACAACCACTACCCCTTATAGCTCAGTTCCAAGGGGCAAGGAGACACTCGAAAATAAGGGGTAGGGGCAAAAACAAGAAATGGGTTTGGGCCTTGGATTGTGAGAGGCAGGAAATGTTTAGTTAGAAAATCAATAGTGACCACAAGACAAAATTTAGTGATAAAGTGATAAAAAACTTTTTTTTTTCTATATATTTGTGCACAGACAAGCTAAGAGAACATATAAACCAAAAGACATTGCAGCGTAAAGTCAGAACAACTTATAACACATACATTCTGTTTTTCTCACACACACATCAACAAACAGATTGGTGAACAAGCCCCGCAAGCCATTAGTGTCAACAGTTCGATGAGAGCGCTGCTGTGCTGTAAGCTGATAGGCTCTGAGGGCTAATGGCTCCTGACAGCTGCTCCTCAGAGACCAGGGAGGAGCCGAGTGAAGAGGAAAAAACACTAAAAAAAACTTCAAACGACAAACTCTCTCTCCATCTGCCGCCTCCTCTGCCGCCTTCCCTCGCCATTTCCTCATCCTTCACTCCCCCTTCTCCATCCTTCAGTAGCTAACGGGGCTAACTGTCTCCGCTTTCCCTTCGTTCAGCGCTCACTGCAGTTCTGAGATTAGAGCGCGGTTACAGCGAAAACTGCTGAGACCTGTTTGGTGTTTTAAGCTTTCTTCTACTGGAGCTACGAGGCTAATGATGGAAGCTCATGAGCAAAATGCAAGATTGCTAAACAAACACACACACACACACACACACACACACACACATTAATATATGTGTGTATGTATGTGTAGGTTTTAAACGGTTCTCTGCATCATGAAAGCGTTCTTTACATTGATGGAAGATTTTTGATGGCACCAAAAAGGGTTCTGCTACTGTTACCAAGCTTGGCATCACCACAATTAAAGAACCCTTTTTGATGCTATATAGAACCCTTTAGAAGGTTCTGTATAAGAACCATATACAATACATTCTTCATTATAATAATTTTTATTAAATATATAGTAAAATACAACAAGCTTATAAAATAGAAGGTGTATTTATAGTGGAAAGTTCTTTCTGACAGCAGCGCTATATAAATTATACTGTCTTGGACTCACGGAGGGCTGTGGCATCATTTTTAGATCATGCTTAGGGCAAGGGAGAGGAGCAGAGGAGCTGACCTGAGTAGCAGATCTCAGAGCAGTTTACCCTGGCAGACCTGAGTGAGGTGGAGTCTTCAGGCCGTAGCCATGGCACTATCCATCCTCGCTGTTCAGCCAGGCCATTACCAGGCACAAAGCCTTCTGGGAATGGAGCAGCACCAGTTGCTGGGAGATCAGCTGCTCTCAATATGCTAACGCACTCCGTACACACTCCCTCTGCCACAGTTTAGCACTGAGCACGCCTGCTGAGCACGCCTGCCCACAATACTCTGCGCTAGAAGTCTTGATTTCCACAACACCTGCGACAACATCTTGCGACATGGGACTAGTTTTCAGAGTTGAATGTGGGAGTGGGCGGGAAACCAGCCCACTGCAAACTGGAGTGGGCTGCATGAAGAGAAATCCCGCAAATGAATGGATAGCTTAAATAAAGTGGAAGGATCACTAAATAAAAACAATTTAAATGATAACAGTAAAACAATTAAAAAGAATTAAGTCATTCTAAAGAGTTGCGAGCAACCGATTACATGAACACGTCAATTCTTGCAGCTTTCAGAGACAGCGGAGCCTTCAGCCCGATGGCCACAGCTGCCCAGTAAAACATCAAAAAAATTCATTGCTCTGTGGTTTAATTCCTGCTTTGTGTTCACTGGGAATAAACAGTGAAGCTACTTCACAGTGATGACCACGACTGCTGTGTTATTTCAGTAGATGATAACATATTTGTGAATAGACTATGTCAGATATCGGGTGTCAGTTCACCTTGACGGAACTCTGAAGGCGGGAGCGGGACAAAACGTTTCTTTTGCTGGCAGGAGTGGGACAAGTCAAGTCAAAGTTTACTTATCTAGGACTTTTTATAATAGGTGTCATCACAAAGCAGCTTTACAGAAAAAAATCCAGGCCCAAGTCCCCATAAGCATCGCCAGTGGCAACAGCGGCAAAGAAAACCTCCCTAAGAGCAAGAGGAAGAAGCCTTGAGAGGAACCAAGACTCAAAAGGGGAACCCATCCTCCTCTGGTCGACACTGGATAGCAAAAAGCATTAGAATAAAAGAATTTCAATTAAAGATAAGATAGTCCTTTATTAGTCCCACTGTGGGGAAATTCACAAATTTTCTGCGGGCAGGAGCGGGACTGAAAATCCCACAATGTAATCTGTTGTATGAAATGTGCAGTGGACCACAGCTAAAGCTGCAGAATTCGTGTGAATGAATGTAGAAGCAAAATATTTGTGTTATATACACTGTTAGAAATAAAGGTTCTGTGCAGATTCATGTGTCATTCATCATGGTACGAGGCGGGGTGTGTAGAGTCAGTACAACCTACTGTACTTATTATATCATTACACTGGATTATGGTTCAGTTATGTTCCCTGACTAAAGGTACTAAGATGGACCCTTGAGGGTTCCACCCCAGTGACAAGAGAGGTCCTGCCAAAGAAAGGAGATGTTTCTGAGGAGATTTGATATATAACTTGTATAAGGACGAACAAATCAAAGACCACAAACAACCACCTGGAAGACCTGGTAGACCCCAAAACTGCCCCCATCAGATAAACAGCACTGAAAGCTCTCATCTTTAAAAGAGAGGAGAAGATCAAGCTGCTTCAGATCTGAAAACATCCACAGGTGTCTCTGTCCATCCTTCCACTATGAGAAGACCACTCAGCGCTGTGGGTCTGAAAGGATGTGTAGCTGATCAAGAAGAACCTCACTGAGAAAAAGAGACGGACACATCAAACAAAGAAGCTGGACGATGGTCTGACCACCCCAGAGTCCAGACCTCAGCACCACTGAATGTCTGATTACTTCAGAAAATCTAACCAGCTTCTAAGACTGAACTTTCTAGTCTGCAGAATCTTTTGGCGGAGCTGAAAGTGAGTCTCCTGAAAAGAATAGAGGCTGGACTAAAGGTAAAAACTGGACACGCTAAACGCTGAAAACTGCGATATTTAGTTATTGAAGTTTCTGTAACTGCCTGTCAAACACACCAATCAGGCCTAACATTATGACCACCTGCTTGTTTCTACGCTCATTGTCCAATTTATCAGCTCCACTTTGTAGTTCTACAGTTACAGACTGTAGTCCATCTATTACTCTGCTCTTCAGTGGTCAAGGACCCCCATGGACCCTCACAGAGCACTGCAGTAACATTGACGTGGTGGGGGTGTGTTACTGTGTGTTGCGCTGGTATGAGTGGATCAGACACAGCAGTGCCGCTGGAGTTTATATGCCTATGTGCACTGTATGCATATATTCTCTGTACAGTTGAAATCTGGGGAAATGCCTTCCCTTCTGAGCCTAATGTGAACCTTTATGTAACGTTTCTAAATGTTGACCGTGCACATGCTCCTTTCCTCCCCAGAAATAAGTGAAAAGAAAACGTTGCGAGGGTCAGGCCTGCTATTTTGAGAAACAGAGGGACTTTTAAGAGCTCTTGGCCACACTGAGAGGGCAGAGCAATTAACCAGGAGGATGCTGCATGTGCGCTCAGCTGCCCTTTGCCAATTGACCTTCCAGATAAAAGCGCTATTAGAGGCAATTAAGCCACAAAATGCAAAACAAGGGTCCTTAGGAGGAGGAGTGGCTGATGGAGAGAGGGTCAGAGGCTAAGCTTCATGACAACAAAATGAAATGGACTTTCGCCTGGGCGTGCTCCGACTCTTCCAGGTACAGGAAATGAAAATAATAAAAACAGAAACAATAAAGGGCCCTTTCCTAAAACAGATAGAAGTAATAACACGACTACTGCTTCTACTACGACTACCACCGGTGCTGCTACGCTCTTTAAAAGGAGGATTCTTCACAGGTTCTTTAGTAAAGAAAAAGGTTCTATTTAGAACCATGAACACTCAAAAAACCCTTTGCTTGATTAACCAGTTCTTTGCATCATGCAAGGGTTCTTTAGGATGTGCTGTAGATGGTTTTATAAGTTAAGTTAATCCCACCTCTGCATTTAACCCATCCGTGAAGTGAAACACCACATACACACTAGTGAATGCACACATACACTAGGGGGCAGCCCGGAGCGGTGGGCAGCCCTATCCACGGCGCCTGGGGAGCAGTTGGGGGTTAGGTGTCTTGCTCAAGGACACCTCAGTCATGGACTGTCGGTGCTGGGGATCAAACCGGCAACCTTCTGGTCACAGGGCCAGATCCCTAACCTCCAGCCCATTAGTGCCCCCAAACCATTTTATAGAACCATTTTGAAATAGATTCTGCATAACACCCAAAAGGGTTTTTCTACTGTTACGATGTCAAGCTTGTGGCAATAGAAGAACCCTTTTCGGTGCTATATAGAACCCTTTTCCAACAATTCTTCCAAAATATCTACAGATTTAAATGGTTAAGATGTGAACAGAGTCATTCAGAGTGGTTTCTCTGTTCTAAAAGTCAGAATTGGTCACAGTGGTGGTGATAGGAACCAGACGTCCACCTCTAAAAGCTCCCTTACAGAAAGTTAGCGCATGAAATGGTTATGAAATCACTGCCTGATGTCGGACACGTTGCTTTATTACAGTTTTGTGGTAAAGTTTTGGCTTAAAATGCATTTGAATCCATTCATGGTGGAGGGATGGTGTTGTGAGGCAAACAGACAGATTTACCATCTTTTACCATATTTTATCCTCATCATTCCTTATACAGCTCAGAAGACGTGTGGATTCACTGGTGGTTTTGGGTAGAAAATAAAATTGCTATAGTTGTGTTGTAGTCATGGTGACCCCTGGTTCCCATCATCACCACTGTTAAAGACTGAGGAAGATGCAAGTGTAGCTGGGACTGGAGCTCTTACACTAACCCTTGTGTGGTGTTCAGGTCTGTGGAACCCTTTTTCAATGTTTACCAAAAGAAAAACGATGTGATTTATTATTTTTTCAACCTCAGATTCTTGGCCTTTGCCCGTTTTCTGTGAAGGACATAGCAAATGCCCCATTTTCAGTGTCTTCACTCAGTCCAACCCCCCCCACTTTGTTCTTCTCATACATGGCTTGCTGTTTGTGTGTGTGTGTGTGTGTGTATGCATGTGTGTGTACGTACAACATGGAGAGGCTGCTGACTGGCTACAGCTGCTAAAGAAGAACCCTACGTTCTTTTGTTTTCGCCGTACTGATGTAAATAAACATAAATGTGGTGGGTCCCCCAGACCACTGAGTAACACCACCACCACCACAAGGGTTAATTTAGGTGAAACAATTGCATGCTGGTGAAAACATACTTGAATACAACACATTAGCTAGTTAGCATGCTCCACACCTGAAAATAGTGTTTTTACACTCTGTGACCTTGACTCAATCAAGTAAATTCACAATCATGCTAAAAGCACCAATTTTCCTAGGCCAATCAAATGTTTAGCCTTTAAGAAGTGGCAGCCCACTGGTGTCAAAACCAGTGTGACGAAAATGAACTTTCAGCCTGCATATAATGTGCTACTCTGCTAAAAACCAGCACAAACCAGTACAAACCAGCACAAACAAGCACTCCATGCTGGTCTAAGATGCTTTACGCTGGTTTAGCTGGCTACGCAGCACATTCGTGTGGTTTACCAGCGTCCAAAACACAACATAGGCTGGTTTTGGTGGTGACCAGCCCTTCTGGGCTACGCTGGGTTTTGCAGCAAGACCCTGATATACTGTGGCATTAGCATCATTTTAGTGGTGAATGTGTTATTGTGAGAGATGTGGTGGGCCCTGAAGTCATAACCACATTCTCTAGCAGTAAACTCAGGATTTCCTGAGTTTAAAAGCACCAAAACAAACACTGCCTTAAGTACCAATGCCTTCCAGCTAATTTCAGACCTTTTACAACATATTTGAACAAAGTTCTCAACCGAGCTTTGGAGTACCATATAAAAAGCGTGGCTCGGAACTTGGCGCTTAACAGCGCTGACTAAAAAAATCATCTGAAAGTGTGATGCATGTGCTGGGATTTTAGCATAAAACGTCTATGTGCAGACATGCGCTAGCCTCAGGCAGACCGAGACCACCCAGGTCACCCGCCACCTGCCTGAGTCATGCCGGGTTACCATGACAACCATGTCCCCACTAACACGTCCAGGTGAGATGATGGAGGGAGAAATGTAGAGCGTGTTTATTTTTGTTCCTCTGGCCTTTAGCTTAGCTTTTCGGGAGTTCTCTCATTAAGCCACGGACGTGTACCTCAGATCACCAGCGAGCTGAACTTCACTGCAGCCTTCCAACTCAGAAAAGTGACAGTCATGATTAAATCATCGGCTATGAAGCGCAATACAACGTTTCTGAGGGACACGCTTCACAAAGTCCTCTCGTTGAGTAGCGGTCCAACTTTTCCACCCAAAGCTCCCAATATCAGAAGGAATTTGGGCAAATCATTGGTTGCCTAATCCTCAGCCTGGTCCCGAGAGCCGAGCACAAGCATTCCAACCCCCTACTGACTCAGACTCACTCTAACAGCCACAAACCCCCCCCCCCCCCCATTCACTCACTCATGTACATACACTCCTCTACCTCCACCTCTGCCTGGAACACAACAGTAAAGCAAAGTTCTCCTCACAAGAAAAGAAAGAAAGAAAAAAGAGAAACGAGTGAAGGAAATTCCTGGAATAGTTCAGACGTAGACAAACTGAATGTTCAGCCACACAATCGACACACTGAGCCAAGAACGGGACGCTCTTATCAGCAAAGTAATTAACACACCCACTCACACACACACACACACACACACACACGCGCGCGCACACACACACACGCACGCGCACACACACGCACGCGCACACACAGGTTTGTTTTTAATACAACATCAGGACAGAAACCTCACCTCCAACAGGTGGGAAAAATACTCTTAAATGTATAAGAAGATGAAAAGATTTCTTACAATTTGCATTACAAGCAATTTTGGACCATTTCTATTTGTTCATTCATCTTGACACGTTCACACAACGTGAAGGTCAGTTGATGTTCTCAAGACATGTCCAAAAATTTGTCATATGTATCATGTGTCTGTCTGTCTGTCTGTAATGGTCACTTTACAGGACAAGAAGCAAAACACATACTTTACTTTTAATGTAAGTCAATGGAACCAGAAGTTTTTTGGGTCGTTTCTTTTGGTCCGTTCATCATGAAATCTATAAACAACGTACACGTGAACATGTATTTTCAAATTATGACAAAAACTGAAAAATGAGATACGAGGTTTTATTTTGACAGCGGCAAAGTATTATATAAATATATATATATATAAACACACACACAAAAACACAGAAATATGTATATATGTATGTATATACACACGCACACAAAGACTGCATGTAAACACACTTTTACTATAAATCACTCTTTTATTATTTTTTGTTTTTGTCACTGACAGATAAAAAAGTTGAACCTAAAAAGTCTTGCACTAAAAAAGGGGGTCTCTAACTTTTGCACAGCACTGTACATGCCTATACACACACACAGTCTTATTTACATATATACATATATACGCACACACACACACACACACACACACACACGTACGTATGTGCACTTTGCTGAACACACATTGTGGCCCTTTAAAACCTCCTGGCCGCATATTGTTTTGTTTATTCAAAAAAAAAAAAAAAAAAAAAAAACCTTGTCTGCTCACCCCTCCCCCAACCTCTCTCTGCCCTCTAGAAACTCTCTCACTCTCTCTCTCTCTGTGTCTCTCTCACTTCCTTCCTCTTCTCTCCATTCCCTCTCTAATCCCCGGGCTGTTCTGCCAGAGCAGCGTGAACCTGTGCATGACTGAACGCCTCCCAAACAGACCCGCGCACACACAGACGGGGTCTTCCGTAAACGCTCAAGACCTTTTTACGAGAAATTTGGAGAAACATCGACCTGTTTACAGCCTGAATCACAAATAGATGCTAAAGGTCAGCATGTGTCAGTCCGAAAGTAAAACACTGTACAGATGAACTCAGACTAAAGACAGAGAGCCATTCTTTCAAAGAGCTCCTGCTCCCTAAAGCTGTTTATTCATTAAACACTGATACATGTTTCCTTTAATAATAAACGACATCAGTCTTACTGGAATTTTAAAGGGCTCATGTAATGGAAACACAAATGTTCCTCGTTTATCTTTAAACAGAAGAGTTTGGTGTGCTATGTAAACACTGTTAAAGTGTCAAAACGCAGAAAATACAAAATACGGAAACGAAGCTGGATGGATTGAATGTTTTTGTGATGTCACAAAACCACCACATTTACATATATCCGCCTATTTGACCTACAGCAGTTTAGCTCAGCTCATTCTCACTAAAGTTATAAGGAGTGTTTCCGCCTAGGGCTGAACGGTTTGGGGACAATATCTAATGGCGATTATTGTTGCGACTGCAACTTAAATTGCGAATTTTTATAAACTGAGATTGAGGCCTTGAGATTTGGCCACGAAGACCAGAATATCCACCTTTTTTTGGCTTGAAGCTTGACCCCTGACGGTCCAGCCAAACTGCCAGTAAGCTGTGGTTGTGATGTCACAACACAAGGACGTTTGGTTGCCTCTGATTGGTCTAACTTATCTACAGCCGTTCCACAAGCACTTATTAGATTCGATTTCCCCTCTTAAAACAAAACAATGTTTAAGCTGATGAACACACTTAAATAAGACGGTTCTTCAAGGGTTCTTTAGTAAAGACAATGATCCTATATAGAACCGCAAACATGCAACAACCTGTTTGCATGCTTTAAAAGTTTGTTGCATGGTGAGATTAGTTCTTTAGATTGACGGGGAATGTGTTTCTATGGCTCCATATAGCACCAAAATGTTCTACTGTTACAAACATGACATCGTAACAATAGCGGAACCCTTTTTGATGCTACATAGAACGACATGTGTGCTGCATGTGCTATTCTCCATCATTCTGAAGAACTATTTCACCAGGCAGAGAACCACTTTGGCCCAATCCTATTTCACCCCTGGCCCCCATCACTGAGCCCATACCCCTCCGTTCTGCGCATCACGTCTAGGGGTGGGTGTCCCGATTCTTGTTGAGACAGAGGGGGGATGGGCGAAGTGTTGGGGCTACGTGACCCTCCAAACGGAGGTTTTTCAGAGACACATTCTTTGTTCAGGGGACAAAGAAACACAAACAAGATGCAGAAGCGACCAAAGAAACCCACAAATGTGAGAATTTTCTCTGTTAAAAATACAAAAAAACATCGTTATTTTAGTATTATTGTCATTTTCTTCAAACCAAGCATAAAAAAAATGTACCAATAGTGCTGATGTCTCGGAAGCTAGCTAGCTAAATGTCCCGTTCCACCTTAAATAGTCCGGCAGTTCTGACTCCCGAAGCACCAGAATGTAACTGCTGCACCATTTAAGGCGGAACGGGAAAATTCGAACATGTATCTGGTGAACATCTGACTTCAGCTTCATCTCACTGAAGAATTAGGGGTGGGTGATAATAAATAACTGCCCCCCTCTTTGAAGGCGTATGATCCCTAAATGTAACTAAAGCCCAGCAGTGAGGAGCTGAACTTTCCCCTCCTCTGCTGTCCCTGCAGACGGGCAGGGTCGCCTACAGAGCGGCGCTGGTAGCTGTTAATGAAGCGATGCTCTTTTTATTTGAGGGTCTCATTTCAGAGGGAAGATCTCAACCACTGCCCTTTACCTCAGTTCCAAGGGGTTAGGGTGACGCTTGAAAACAAGGGGTAGAGGCAAAAATAAGAAATGGGACTGGGTCCTTTGAGTGTTCATGGTTCTACACAGAATGATTGTCTTTACTGAAGAACTGGCTTTTTAAGAACCTTGAAGAACTCTCTTTTTCAGGAGTGTAGGCTATAATGGACATAACAATTGATGACTTGTATTGAAATTTCAACATAAATATGATTAAACTTTCAGCCCTACTTCAGCCTGGGTTGCTTTTTGAATGAGGCAGAATACAGGACAGCCAATCAGAACAGAGGTAATTTACATATATCCGTCTTAAAGGCACAGCAACAAAAAGAGCCTTTTTAATTCTAAGGGATGAAGAGAGGATGGAAAACGGTACAAAAGCAGACAGAGTCGTGGGCTGGAGGTTAGGTCACTGGTTCAATCCCCAAAGCTGACAGTGCATGAATAAGGTGTCCTTGAGCAAGACACCTAACCCCCAACTGCTCCCTAGGCGCCGTGGATTGGGCTGCCCGCCACTCCGGGCAAGTGTGCTTGCTGCCCCCTAGTGTGTGTGTGTGCTCACTAGTGTGTCTGTGGTGTTTCACTGCCCGGATGGGTTAAATGCGGAAGTGAAATTTCCCCGTTGTGGGACTAATAAGGGTCACTTAACCTTTGTTGGTGCAGGTTAGTTGCCTCAAACAATGCAGCGTATAGCTCTGATGTTATAAAGGAGTCCACGCAGCCCAAACTGAAGCGAGTGGAGGTGCACGTGACCTTTACAGACCCCAAACAGAGCACTTTACGCCTTTGACTGATCAAAGCCATAACTCCGCCTTAACATCATTACGGAACGCGAAAAGAAAATCAATCAGCTGACTGACACCAGCAGACAGTGTGAAAAAGGAAAAAGCGAAGCTGTGAAAAGGTCTAACGCCTCCAGCCCTGCATCTCAAATGCACAGCTGCTCCTCCTCGCCCAAACGCTCTTTTAAACAATGTGGAAATGGTACGATAGCTTATTCAGCCAGATATCTGCGCTGGCACAGGAAACCATCAACCGTCAGCAGCGTCTAGCCACAGAGTTGTGTTATGATGACCGCAGCACTGTCCACACGCAGGGAGGGAGCAAATGGCCCACTGACATTACATCAGTTTGAGTTCTTTTAGTTCTTTTTTTGAGTCCCCTTAGAACTAAACAGGCTGTTTTTGTTACTGTGCTTTTAAGGCTGGTATATGTCGTTTTGATGGTTACACACTCAAAAAAGATGGTTCTTCAAGGTTCTTTAGTAAACGACAACCATGACCACTCAAAGAACCATTTGCATGCTTAAAAGGTTCTCTGCGTAGTGCAATGTCTCTTCAGATTGATGGAGAATCAGTTGTACATGGATCAATACAGCATCAAAAAGGGTTCTTCTATATTTACAGTGTTAATCTAGCAGAACCCTGTTTGCAAAGAACCATTTAAACATGCAATTGTCTTTGAGGGTTCATGGTTCTATATAGAACCTCTTTGAAAACAACTTTGAAAAGACACTTAAAATGTGCAATGAAATAAAATGCATTATTATTATTATTATTATTATTATTAATAATAAGCGATTATATATAAATTATAAACGATGACCCTTGGCAAGAAAACGTAAACAAGTGTAAAGGCAGTCTCTCCTGGCTGGTTTGCTGTGTCTGCTGTCAGCACTCAGTTAAAGACATTCCCCACTCTAACTGTATGAGTGTGGGGGGTGGGGGTGGAGGTGTGGGGGGTGGGGGCGGAGGTGTGGGGGGGTGGGGGCGTAAAAGCCCCTCCTTTCCTGCTGTGTCAGGGTTAAAAAGCTAAAAAGCCATAGCCAGCCTCACTATCATCAGACCCCTCCCCCCTCCCACTCACTCCCCCACCACCACCACCACCTCACCAACAGCTATTTCTGGCTTAAAGGGCCAGGTCAGCTTTAAAAGGGTCGACTTTATTAATAATGTTACACAGACCGCAAGGTGCCTCCATCCGCCTACGCTGCTTACACATGTTTTCACTGAGGAGCGAACAGGCCAACAACTTCAGGCATCCGTGGAAAACAAACTGCCATTTCTGCCTGAATCCATTTCAGCTGCGAAGCGGCACATTCTGGTATCAACCCCACATCACTGTATACTGTACTTACTGTACTCACTGTATTTAGATTACAGTTACTATTCGTTTTGTTTTCATCACCTGGGCTGCACTGGACACACAAAACTAGCTAGTATTGTGATTATATTCCTACTCACGGGACGACAATCACGATATTCCCCACACTTCATTTAAACACACTGGTGAATCAATAATGTGATAGTTTTTCTATCCATAATCGTTTACTTCTCTCACACATCAGGCTAAATTGAACCACAGCAGCTCGTCTGGAGCGGCGATTGGTCAGGAAGCTCACCCCACAGTATAAACAGCACTTTGATTGGTTATCCGGCTAATTTGCATATTGTCATCTTCGATGTCTGTATTACAAACGTCAATAACATGAAAGTAGTTCATTAAAAATGTACGCAGCCCAATCCTTTTAAACATTTTAAACCGAGGGAGTTAACCAAGGCCCAGTCCCATTTCAGCCCTTGCCCCCAACACTCAGCCCTACCCCTCACATCTAGCGGTAGGGTGTCCCGATTGTTGTTGAGGTGGAGGGGTAGGGTGAAGTGTTGGGGCTATTTGGCCCTTCAAACGGAGATTTTTCAGAGGCGCACTACAAACGGAGGGTTATGAGAAAATTCCCAGCAGGCCCTGCGAATCATCGGCAAGATGGGTACACAAGCGATACATAAACGTGAGCATTTCTCTGTTAAAGAGCCGCTGTACTGTAAAAACCAGTGTAACAGCATCTTATGGTCATTTTCTACATAACACGCATTAAAATATTTCCCGTTCCACCTTAAATGCACTATTTAAGGTGGAACGGGAAATCGATCATGAAGCTGGCGATTAGAAAACTAAGTTCAGCTTCATATCACTGAAGAATTCTTGGTGGCGATAATAAATAACTGCCCCCCTCTTTGAAAGTCTATGATGCCCTAAATGTATTTAAGCAGTGAGGAGCTGAACTTCCCCCTCCTCTGCTGTCACCCACGCTTTTCAGTCTCCTTCGGATAAACGGCAAATCCCAGTGCGATATACCGTTATTGCTCTAGTCTGGAGACACAGCAGGAAAACACGTCCGGATTGTTTTTCCAGGCTATTTTAAATATGATTCACCTGCCCTGTCAGATCAGTGAGATCACCACAGCTGGAGGCGGCGTATTGGAAGTGGCCGGAAAACCTCGTCTCGTCTGTTTACGTAAAAGTCGGCGAGCGACGACTCATGACGTATCCGGTTCTAGAAGGGTCGTCCCATTTCATAGGGGGAAGATTTCAACCACTACTTGAGTTACAAGGGGGGCGGTTACACTCGAAAACAAGGGGTAGGGGTAAAAATAAGAAACGGGATTGGGCCCAACTTTCACTGTATGTGTAGACTAATAATAAAGGCATTCATCCATTTCTTCACTGAGATTCGTCAGATTTTTTTCAGTAATCTGATCAACACGTTTACATGCACTTGAGTGATCAGATAGCGGGAGTCCAGGTCTACATGAGTCAGACGGTCATCAGATTTCTGCTCGGTAACCAGCCAATAAACACAAGACGACGTGATGTAAACGTAACGTAAAACTCTTCATACCGTGGCACCTGGAAATTGAACTTGCACATCTAGAAGATGAAGAATATCTAAATCCTTCATTTCATGTTTGGTTTTAGGTGTGGAAAACATTTAGTTTTCCCCCAAAATCCAACTGCATATTACAGACATATATCGCAGCATGTATTTATTGTTTTCGCACATATTCACACCTGTACTGTACTGTACTGTACTGATGGTAAACATTGGTGTAGCGTGTGTTTAAGGCTTTCAGCCTTAAAGCTCAGTGTATTTACTGTGTCTGCTCTCACTGTTAAAGTCAGTCTCCCAACAACATGCTTTACTGCAAATTTAGGCCTGGTTTTAAAAGGAGGAGAAAAAAATTGGGGCAAAATCTGCCACCGTTCGTCAAACTTACACGTCTAATATCATCACCCACTTTTGTGCGACTCAGGCTTTGTGGCTTTGTCGCAGTTTTTCATGCATAAACTGGCTGTTCAGGTGATGTGATGGTTTTGCACATAACACAGACAAAATGCGTCCAAACTGATGCAAAAAGCTCACAACCCCTAATTGCACAGCAGTAGAACAATAATCTGCGAGTTACCATTAAGTTAATTAAAAACTATTTAAATGGGATTATTTTCTATAAATGAAACTCCTTATTTTCTCTTAAACTCCTCGAGAGCACCGGTGGCTCCACAACGCGCTTCGTCATGTTCTTCATAACGTTCATACTTCATAAGCTCCATTCAGAAGCTGGGCGTCGTGTGAGGCTGTAGCTCTTCTCTCCAGTCTAATAGACGGTGATGTCATTTTAAACCCTTATAATAAAAGAAGCTGAACTTTGTTTTTCTACTGAAAGTCGACCCGTTTTTCCCCAAATCTGGGCTCTAAACTATAAACAGACGGCGTCTCTTCAGTGATCTACTCTGGAAACATCACTTTTAGAAAATAACACAAAGAGCGGCGGAGATTTTTAATTCTGTGTAGATCATAAAACACATTTTCTGTTAATGGGGGAGGGGAGCTTTTAAAATAAATAAATAGATAAATAAAATAAAAGAAAATGGACTTTTCATGCAGTTCATGATTAATTTGCCTTATGATTTGGTCACGGAAATTCAGATGGACAAACCAAAACATACCCTGGAGAATAAGAGGTTAAAAGGCTTTTTTGCCATGAAGATGCTAGCAGCTCACAAGCTCTGCATGATCAGCTTAAATTCCCCTCAATTTCAACTTTTAAGACAATGCGGAATATAATTAAAATCACAGCTCCTGCAATTTGAAAATTGCACTGTTTCAAACTGCGACTGAGACATAAAACACCCATTAGCCCCATTTGTAAGCCAGGTTCCAAAGTTAAGGCACTTTTTGGAAGCGTTACGTGGCGGACCACCGTAGTGGAATCGCTGTCTGCAAACAATGAAAATGAAACCGAGCTCCTTCACTCCTCTGAAATGTGTTTCTGTCGCTGCTGCGTTTTCTTTGAATGTGATGATCTCTAACCCAGCGTTTCAAAGCTGAGAATACCACTGTGCTGTTGTGAAACCTGTAATTGGTGCTTTACTGTGGAAGATCTCCACGTTTGGAAAGGCTTCTCATCTCATGCGGCGCCTCCACAATACCAACTGTTCTTCGCCGTCTTTAGCAGTGAGACTTCAGGTTATGTCACATTGCCACCAGCGTGTCAGATACTCCACAATGCTGAATTACCGAATAAATCCATGCAGCTTATTCGACTTAATCCAGCCTAAGAACATGCAGGGCATTTTAAAACTCTGGGGTTTAAAGGAGATTTGTGTAAGACTGGTTTCTGTGTCAAATAACAGGAGCCCTTCCATTCATGACCCTATAAACCCAAACTCTTCATTTAAAAGAAGGACATCCATCCACAGCGGGATGGCCTGGTCGACATATGTGCCAAAATGCATCATGAGACTTGCTGGTGTTTCGCTATACATTGTATTTATACTGCATTTTTATTGAATATTATACAACAGTTCAAGCTGATTGGTTGAGGAGCGTTCTAATCGTGCTGTTATTTCGCCATAAGAGCATGTTTTTTTTCCCCCCAGAAACACTATCACGCCGTTGCTAAGCAACCACTTTGACAGCTGTAGGAGACGCTCAAGCCATTTGAACGCTTTTACTTCTTACTCTGCGCACAAAAAGAAAATGGACGAACGAGAAGCTGGCGAATAAAAAGCTTTGTGACTTCTTAGCGTTTGACAGTTTTAGCGTTTGACAGCGTTTGACTCCAGCTGGAGTGATTATAAAAGCAAATAGGTCCATTCGCCTCCTAATTATTGATGTTCGTCTTAAATCTTTCTCTTTGCCTTTTGAGCTACTAGCTAGACGAGACTGTTGTCTGTGTTGCTATGGTGACCAGCAGTCTGCGCTGATCTTCAGGGTTAAGTGGTGAATCAGCAGTTCTATATTAACTCCAGCGTTTAAGACCGTTTACTGTTAAACTGAGCTGAACGATCAGCAGAGCTTTGTTTCACTGTAAAGGAGGATTATTTTATTTTTACCTATAAATCTAACTCTGCGGTGAAGCCACAACAGGACAGTAGAAGAGCTGCATGTTGCCGAGCCCTGGGATATGTTCCTTTTTGCCTCAGATGTCCTCCATATTGGGTCGATACCAACGGAAAGCTCTGAACCAGACAAATGCCAATAAACTCGCCGATACCACCAGAACGTTCGACTGTAAAGAATTAAGTCTCCCTTGTAACCCATTTCTACTTTCTGACTACTACACTCTTTTCCACTCACTCTAGCTTCCTTAAGCTTCATGTCGTCCCTCTTGTTTATCCTTCCTGCTCGTCTCCTCCTCCTCTTGCTCTGTTCCTCCTTCTCTGCTCCACTTGCCTCTCCTTCAAGTCTCTCTGTCTACTAAAACAAAGCTTACAGTGCAAACGGTCTCACTCCACTGACATTAACGGCCTCAGCATGTAGAGGCAGCATTACAGTTGGCTTTTTTACAAGTTTGCTTTATCTGACCATTTTGCTTCTACGACTGCTTTCCAAGAAGAACACCAGGCTATCACATCCCTGCCACATGAATGTGAGGTGTAGGCCTTCGCTGGTAACATTACAATAATACAACCACAGTAAACAGCTAATTGACCTACTTTGCTTCACTTTATGTGCTCAGAAAAAAAAGGTAGTAAACTGGCACTGGGGCAGGACACTGGGGTGAGACCCTCAGGGGTCCATCTCAGTACCTTTAGGCAGAGAACATAATTGTACTATAATCCATATATATATAATTTTTTTTAAGTTGTATTGAGCTCCACCTACCCAGTCTCTTCTCCAGGACTTTTATTTTGTTGTTCTGTTTTAAAACATTCGGTTATAAAAGATATAAATACAAACTTTTCACCTGGAAAAACTTACTTAAGGTCCACAATCAGACCTTAAAACCACTGCTGTACTTGTCAGGGAACATTAACATTGTTAGCTATATATATATATATATATATATATATATATATAGAGAGAGAGAGAGAGAGACAGAGAGAGACAGAGAGAGAGAGAGAGAGACAGAGAGAGACAGAGAGAGAGAGAGAGACAGAGAGAGACAGAGAGAGAGAGAGAGAGAGAGAGAGAGAGAGAGAGAGAGAGAGAAAGTTAGAAGGAAAGGTGATGTAATACAGAGGTGAACATGACCCTGTCCCACATTTCTGGAACATGTTAAGAAGTCAAAAGATCAAATATCTTGTGTTTGTAGCGTTTTCAGGGTAAAAGAGGTCCAAAAGGATGTGCAGATCACTGCTGTCTGTTTTTATTTACATTTTACCTACTGTCCCAATTTTCTTTGTAGAAAAAATAAGTAATGAAAGCAAGTAGACAGGGGCTTTTAGTCTTAGACCAATCTGGGGCCAGGAGCCTGTTTCTGGCTCACTGCCACGTGACTAGTACACCATGACGTCGGGCTGAAAGATTCATCATTTTTATATACCAAAATCGCAATTTAAGTGCAATTTTCAAATCAAAACAGCTGCAATTAACTTACAAAGATCACCGAGGTTCTTAAAACAGATGGTTCTTTAGTAAAGACAGTGGTTCAATACAGAAACAAAACACTCAAAGCCCCTTTTTTTATGCTTTTTATGCTGTGCGTGGTGAAATACTTCCTCAGGACGACAGTGTGCTGTATATGGTTCTATATAGCACCAAAGCGGTTCTGTTATTGTTACAATATAAAGTTTGTAACAATAGAAGAACTTTTTGGTGTTATATAGAACCATAAACAACACATTCTCCATAAATCTAAAGAACCATTTTACCATGCAAAGAAGCATGCATATGGGTTCTTAAGTGTTTATGGTTCTGTATAGAACCACTGTCTTTACTAAAGAACCCTTGAAGAACCATCTTTTTGGAAGTTGTTTTTCTTTTCTGAAGCCGAAACATTGATTTAGGTTATAAGTGGGGAAAGTAAACCTGATAAGGGCTTGTGATAAGTTAGACCAATCAGAGGCCACCAAACTTTGATGTGTTCAAAGTTCTTCTTGGCCAAAATAAATCAGGCCTGAATCTCAATTTATAAAAATTGCAATTTAAATTGCAGTTGCAACATTAGTGGGAAAAACCGCAATCAGATATTTTCCCCAAATCGTTCAGCCCTACAGTACAAACAGGAGGCTTTTTGTAGGCACTTGCAGAAAAGAGCACGTTCAACCAGCGCAGCTCAACATCCGCATTTAGAGAACAACATCATCTATATAAGATACAACAAAAGTGGTATTAACATAGGATGGCACATCGTACAAAATGTTTCAAAGTTCAATTAAGTTTATATGTGGGAATATTCGTGCATGCCAATGGATTATATAAAGAAAAGTCACTAAATTAAAAAAAGTTTTTAAACTGGCAGCAAATGAGTTTTTACCGGCATTGGAAGCTACAATAACTCACTATAACTAACCGTCACCAGACCTAGTAAGACACAAAGGTGCACCACTGTTTTATGGCTATAATTTCACACAGACATTTGAATCCACAGCATCAAAGCTAGAGGGGCTTAAATATATATTATTATAGCCGTTTTATCCTTGTATATAAGGTCAACTGTGGCTTATCTGTAGACTCTCTAATGCTTTCTGTATGGGAATGATAATAGCCTCTGGCCTTCATGCTAGTAATACAGGAAAAACAAAGGCATCTCTCCACACTTATGAACGACAGGACTGAACGTTGGTGACATCCGAAGCCTTTCAGTCCATTAAGACCGATAATGAACATGCAAGAATGTTTGCATCTGTTTCTCCTTTTAGGGTGAACTATTTGAGTATATTATCATTCAGCAGTTACAAGATATTCCTAAACACAGCTGAAATATTCTCTCTAAATTAAACGGCAAACCCGCAAATATGAAGTTCTAAAGCACTCACATAGTCATGGAAAGCTTTGGCCTCACTCGAGTGTTCGCAAGTGTCCCTTCTTTCAGGTGCAGCGCAGTACAGGTCCCAGAATACACTGAAATTCAATAGAGAAGTTTGTCTGTACTAAGTAGAAATGAAGTGTAGTGCCCATTGACCAGTTTTACAGACACATGTTAAGCCTGTAATCCTAATTTTAAAGCATTTTCATTGGAGAGCTGACAGGTTAATTTAGTCCAAGACTAAGCTTAATCTGGGCCACGACACCCATTATACAAATTACATTAAACAAACTCATACAGGTACATAATCCTCATGATCTTTGACTACAACTAATGAATGGGCTGAATATAAGAATAATACTACGATAATAAAGAGATAGAACCACAAATCAGTACATAGACAGAGTCAAGGGTACGTACCACCACCATGAGTGCAGAAAGCCTGGTGGTTCACCCAGCGTTATGTTCTTCTCCCATCTTATCTAAAGAAAATAAGAAAGCACAGTGAATTTCTGTATGAATGTCTAGTGACTTTTAGTGAATTTCTAATGAATTTTTATTGAATTTCTGGTGAACTTTTATTTAATTTCTTTACAAACTTAGTTGTTTTTGAGCGAACTTCTGGTGATTTCTTTGTGAATTTCCATATGAATTTCCAGTGGATGTTTGTAGAATTTATTGTGACAATGTAATAGACTTCAATTTGAATTTCAAGTAAATTTTTGATGGAATTTATGGTGATTTATAGTGCATTTCTACATTCATTTTAAGTGAATTTTTAGTGAATCTATGGTGAATTTTTAAATGAATTTCAAGTTGGTTTTGATGGAATTCAAGGTGAATTTATAGTGAATTTCTATAAGAATTTTAAGTGAATTTTTTAGTGAATATATAGTGAATTTCAAGTAGATTTTTGGTGGAATTTATGGTGAATTTATAGTGATTTTCTACATGAATTTTAGTGAATTTAAGGTGAATTTCTATATGAATTTTAAGTGAATTTTTAGTGAATCTATGGTGAATTTCTAGTGATTTTCCTGTGAATATCTGTTAATGTTTCTGTGAAATTCAATATAAATTTCTAGTGCATTTCCAATGACTTTCTAGTGGGTTTCTTCTGCAGTCTGTGTGATTTTCAAGGGAAAACTTTAACCATTTAGTACACTGCATTAAACGTCTTGGCTTATTTCAAAACTTTTTTCTGAGTTTCACTTATGCAGTTTACTAAAGCAACAGAAGCAGAAAACTTAAAGACAAAATGAACTGTTTATCCGCTAATTAAGAGTATAAACAAAGCCATTCACTGTGGTTTGGTGTGAAACATTCTGTTCTATAGACACTCAGAACAGTGGTGGTGATAGGAACCAGACATCCACCTCTAAAAGCTCCCTCACAGAAAGTTCCTACATGAAGTGGTGATGAATTCACTGCCTGATGTCGGACACGTTGTTTATGATCGTTTTGAGAGCGGTTCTAGCTTGAGACATGCTTCTTTAACACCTTATTCATGGTATTGAGATATAGGCAGGGCACTGTAAGGCCAACAATCCCCAAAGAAAACTTCTCTTTTTTGGATTTTGCACCATTTTACCATCAACAGTCCATAGAAAAGCTCAGAAGACTCATGTGGGTTCTCTGGTGGTTCTGGATAGTAAATAAATGGCCATATTTGTGTTGTAGTCACGGCGACCCCTGGTTCCCATCACCACCACTGTAAAGAAATCAGAGCTGGAACGTGTGTCCACAATGAACCATTTCATATCAAAGCACGCTGAATGACTTTGTTTACATCTCAACCACTGGATTATATGAACTCTGACGTTCTCAGGGACTGTTACGCACCCACCACTTTAACTGCTCCATAAGCTCGTCCTAATTGCACTACTGCTTAAATTTGCACTACTTGTACCCACAGACCTTAATCTGTATGCGCCCTACGCCACTTTGGTGTTCATTTCAGGGACCATCTTATATTTATACTTTTTTTTTTCTTCTATTTTTCTACAATTAGTGTTTATTTTTACAATTAGTGTTTTTTAGTGTCTATTTAAAAATTCACACTTTTCCTGTTTCCTGTCTATCACTACACCATGGGGTCTGAGAGTAATGCCATTTCAGTACCCTGCATGTCCTGCACAGACTGTAGTACTGACAATAAAAGCTTGACCTGACCCGATATAGAGAATTTGAGGAATGACAGGAATCGCCCTTTAAGACGTATCAGGCTGGTCTTCAAACCGTCAGCAACACACACACATATGTTACAGCATCATCAAAATGGAGGTCAGCAGGCCATCACCAAATGGACGGGGTGATTCATTTCATGGAAACGTAGACCAAACAACATCCTACCTCTGACAAAAAGGTCTGTGCCGACTTCTGGGCCCCGACATGCAGCAAGTACTCGTAGACGTACAAGGCTAGCCTGTGGGAGAAACGTGCAGGACATGTCAGCTCCATTCACTTCCCAATGCTCAGTCAGAACCAGAACCAGAACCAGACCCAGAGCCATCACATTTCTATCTACAAAAGAAGGCTGAAAGTGATATTTTAGAGATGCATTATCTCACAAAATGACAAAGTAACAAGTACATCACACAAAGAATGCAAAGAAAGTGAGGGCCACAGGTGAAAGGCGAAGTTCCTGCACCTTAACCACAAACAAGCAGCATGTGCCATTCAGCTTTCCAGCAGGAGCCCATAATAAAACAAACCCCTGGGGCTGAATTCACTCTTGCAGCGCTCATAAGGGTCCAGGTGGACTTCAATTAGCACTGAGGGTCCTAAAGGAGTTCATTCGACTCAACACTGCCAGCCCCACGCAAGGCAACCAGCCCAAGGGAGTGAGAGTGAGAGTGAGAGTGAGAAGCAGCAGCACAATCAACTGGGCATTTTCCGAATTTCCCGTTCCACCTTAAATGGTGCAGCAGTTCCATTCTGGCGCCATTCTGGCCATTCCATTCTGCACCATTTAAGGTGGAACGGGAAATTCGAACGAGAAGCTGGCGAATAAGCAGCCAACTTCAGGCTTGTCATTAAAACAAGTGAAAAACCTCCAACCACGGCTTACTTCTCCCTGGCTTGTCCGTCCGATGGCACCACGGTGCCCTTCCCTTTGGCGAACATGACTCGCTGTGGCTCCACAACAGCGTCCGTCCGCTTGTTTTCTCAGGCTCCAGCTGTCACCGTGCTGCCCGCTGGTGACCCCATCCTACTGCGAAAATGCTCTTCAACCGACCCTCGTCACACACACAGAGAGGGGGGGGCAGAGCGTGGGCGGAGACCCGCATGATTGACGCTCGGATCCACCAATGAGAGCCGTCTGCATGACCTCACACCGCGCGCCTTATTGCCCTACAGGTTATTGTTATATGCAAATCGCGCTCATCCTCGTGCAACAGCCTTCAGCCTGCGACTGCTGGGCCTGCGCTTGTTTTGCTATACATGTGAGGACCTACATGTGAGGTCTTGAGCGGAGCGCAATGTAAACAATGACTTCTCAAACGTTTTTATTTCATAAAGTACAATATAACCGTCCTTTATGAGCGTGCTGCACGCGTGTGGCGCATTTCTTCGTCTGCAGCGCCATCTGCTGGACGCACAAATGCCTACAACTCCCGGATTTACAGCGCGCTCTGCCTGAAGGGGAAGTCCACCGTTTTTTAAAATTCGCGTGGTTGAGGGAGGGCTAAGCAAAAACAGCAGAGGTGGACGAAGTACACAAATCCTGTGCTTGAGTTAAAGTAGAGACCCCCAAGGTAAAATATTACTCCAGTAAAAGTAGAAGTTCCTCCCTTTAGACCTCCAACTTGAGTAAAAGTACTAAAGTATTTCCCTTCAAATGTACTTAAGTATAAAGTAAAAGTACTAAAAGAGTAACTCTGGCTCTGATGTCCTGTCATCATTTTTATAACCAGACTGGCTTCATGAACTCATTTCAGGTGAAAGTCCTCCAGCGTCTCTCTTGGTAAACCAGTCTTTTAATAGAACGTCATTAATTAGTGACGCTGACGTCTATTAAAATGATCAGAAGCACAAAACACTGAAGGTAAACAGTTTCCATCAGGGAGAACCGAGTGGCTCTGAAATCACTTTTTACACACAAGCAAAGTTTCAGTTTCAGATTTATTTACAACTTAGTTCCAAGTTTAAGTTGAATAAAAACTGGCTTTAAACTCAGGATCACAGATGAGCTCCTTTACTATGTTGATCTGTAGGCGTCTGTTCATAAACATAAACCAGCCCAAACTCATTTACTATAAAATGAAACGGTGTTTGTAGAAATTCAGAAAAAAGCCGCGTCAGTCTCGACTGCATATGTGGACATATTTCTATATTGAGCTCTATTTACACAAAGTTAGGTTAGTTCATCATTTATGTTGAACATCAGTAGTCACTGATGGTTTTTCCTGATGGGTTGATATCACAGTGTAAAGGAGTCTAATGGTTTGACAGGTGTTCCTGGACTGATTCCAGAATCATCTGATGTTTCCTAATTGTCTTTGTCCAGCAGGGACGCTCCTTAATAAGCATGTTTAAGTCCTAAATCTTAGCTCAGAACTATTAATCAACAACCTCTCATCCATTTCATAACCACTTTATTTAATTTTGTTTGTTTACATCTTAACAACCACCTGTGCAGAAATTCAGAAAAATTGGTGGAATTCCCCTTTAATGTGGAGTTTGTCCCCCTTTGCTGCAGTAACAGACTCTACTCTTCTGGGAAGGCTCTACACTAGATGTTGGAAAATTGCTGTGAGGATTTTATTGCATCCAGTCATAAGAGCACTAGTGAGGTCAGGTACTGGATCACTCCCAACTCATCCCAAAGCAGCTGCACTGCTCCACAGACCAAAAGTGGGGTTCTTTATGCCCCTCTAGCCCCCGCTTGGTATTGGTCAGTGCTTTTCTATGGAAGTTTTCTACACCAATCAGCCACAAAATTAAAACCACCTCCTTGTTTCTGCGCTCATTGTCCATTTTATCAGCTCCACTTATTGTATAGTCTAACTTAACACTTAACAATCTCTCAGCTGCATCAAGTTTATCTGTTAAAAATCTTGGTGTTGTGATTCGATGCACATATAACTAATATCACTAGAACAGCCTTCCTGCATCTCCGCAATGTTGCTAAATTAAGAAATGCATGATCCCTACAGGACGCAGAAAAGCTAGTTCATGCATTCATTACTTCAAGGCTAGATTACTGTAATGCCCTGCTGTCTGGATGTTCCACCAGAAGCCTTAACAAGCTTCAGCTGGTCCAGAACGCTGCAGCCAGAGTCTCACAAGAACCAAAAAGTTCAACCAAATCAGCCCAGCTTTATCAGCCCTGCACTGGTTACCAGTTAAATTTCACATTGATTATAAAATCCTATTACTGACCTATAAAGCTCTAAACGGACTCGCCCCTCAGTACCTGAGTGAGCTTCTCTCCCACTATGAACCATCACGCCTACTTAGATCACAAGGTGCTGCTCACTACTGGTACCTAGAACTAATAAAGCTCCATCAGGGGGAGAGCTTCTAATACAAAGCCCCCCAGCTCTGGAATAATCTTCCTGTTAATGTTCGGGACTCAGACTCAGCCTCAGTCTTTAAGTCTAGGCTAAAAACTTACTTGTACTGTGGAGCCTTTGGTGATTAGTCTCCCTGTCAGGTCTGGACCTGCTGGAGTCTCTGCTGCCCTGTTATACTGTAATCTGTGGTCAGCCACTCTTTACAGAACTGACTGCGTTTTTCTTTCCTTTCTCTGCCGATCTGATCAGCTGACCATCCTGTGCGTCTGATGCTGTTGCCTCTTCTGCATTGATTGGTGCTGCTGCTCACCAGCCTTCTGGACCGGCTTGACCACCACTGAGCTTCTTGCCTTGCAGCGCTGTGCAGTCCTCACCCTCAGATCTTCTCTTTCCCACTTTACTATAACACTTCATGGTGTCGACCGTAGGAGGATGGGCTCCCCTTCTGAGTCTTGGTTCCTCTCAAGGTTTCTTCCTCTTTTAGGGAGTTGCCGCTGGCGACGCTCATGGGGGCTCGGACCTGGATTTTCTTTTCTCTTCTCTCTGTAACACTGATTGTTCTGTAAAGTGACAACACCTGTTGTAAAAAGCGCTACATAAATAAATTTTGCTTGCATGCTTGCATCACTGTCTGGTACAGCAGCTGCACTGCCTGCGACCGCAAGGCCCTTAGAGGAGTGGTCAGGATGGCAGAAGCCATCATAGGCAACAAACTACCAGCCGTACAGGACGTCTACCAGTCCAGCTGCCTCAGGAAGATCAAAAAGATCCGGTCACCCAGCACACGGCCTGTTCGCCATCCTGCCATCAGGCAGGAGATTCCGCAGCATCCAGGCTTGAACAACCCGGCTAATGGGCAGTTTCTACCCACAGGCTGTCCGGCTTCTGAACCAGCTGTGAAGCTGTGGGTCCGTCCCAAACTACCACTTCACTCGGTCACTCTGTCAGTATTATTATTATATCATCTCTGCTGTGGACAATAACACCTTAACACTAAGCCACTTCAAAGAACAATAACACTGAGTCACTTAAGCCGCTTTAAAATTTATATTTCTCTATATTTTGTGTATATTTCTCTGTATTTTGTGTATATTTCTCTATATTTTGTGTATATTTCTCTATATTGTGTATATTTCTCTGTATTTTGTGTATATTTCTCTATATTTTGTGTATATTTCTCTGTATTTTGTGTATATTTCTCTATATTTTGTGTATATTTCTCTGTATTTTTTGTATATTTCTCTGTATTTTGTGCATATTTCTCTGTATTTTGTGTATATTTCTCTGTATTTTGTGTATATTTCTCTGTGTGTTGTGTATATTTCTCTGTATATTGTGTATATTTCTCTATATTTTGTGTATATTTCTCTGTATTTTGTGTATATTTCTCTGTATTTTGTGTATATTTCTCTGTATATTGTGTATATTTCTCTGTATTTTGTGTATATTTCTCTGTATTTTGTGTATATTTCTCTGTATATTGTGTATATTTCTCTATATTTTGTGTATATTTCTCTGTATATTGTGTATATTTCTCTATATTTTGTGTATATTTCTCTGTATTTTGTGTATATTTCTCTGTATATTGTGTATATTTCTCTGTATTTTGTGTATATTTCTCTATATTTTGTGTATATTTCTCTGTATTTTGTGTATATTTCTCTATATTTTGTGTATATTTAATATATAGAGTGATTATCTGACCTCACCACAAGCATTTCAATGCATTAATGTCCTGACATGTTGCGCACGTGACAAATAAACTTGAAACTCCAGAAGCACTGCTGTGTCTGATCCACTCAGACCAGCGCAACATCCACTAACACACCACCACCACGTCAGTGTTACTGCAGTGCTGAGAATGATCCACCACCCAAATAGTACCTGCTCTGTGAGGGTCCATGGGGGTCCTGACCACTGAAGAACAGGGTAACAGAGTATCAGAGAAACAGATGGACTACAGTCTGTAACTGTAGAACTACAGAGTGCAGCTATACAGTAAGTGGAGCTGATAAGATGCAGTGAGCGCAGAAACGAGGCTGGGCTTTTATACAGACGCTACTCGGCTGCACCAGCGCGGTTTAGTGTAGAAGTGTAGTGTAGATTTCCGTTTGAGACGTGCGCCGGACAGAGTGGGCGGGGCTTTCCTGTAACGCAACGCGGTGGGCGGAGTTTAAACCGGCGGATCTGCGTTTATTGACGCCTGGAGTTTGAGTGTCTGACGCTGTGATGTCTGTTGTGGTCGGTAACTGGGAAGAGCCTCTAAGCTGATCACCGGCCTGGGAAGGTAAGTTCAGTCTTACAGCTCATAGAATTAGCGCAGTATGAAGTTTTGTTTACGAAGCTAAGGTACAGCCTCTTTTTCGAATTCCCCGTTCCACCTTAAATGGTGCAGCAGTTCCATTCTGCTGCACCATTTAAGGTGGAACGGGGAATTCGAACAAGGAGCCAGGTTCAGGCTTGCCTACAGATCTCGTGTTAACATTGCTCATGTTTTCTGAGCACATGTGCGTCAGTCAGTGAGGAGTGGCACGTGAATGTTTACAGAGAGTTGCACAATAAAACCAAAGAGAGAGAGAGAGAGAGAGAGAGAGACTTACAGGCAATGAGAGAGAGTGAGAAAGAAAGAGAGAGACAGGGAGAGAGAAAGAAATGAAAGACAGAAGACAGAGAGAGAGAGAGAGAGAGAAAGAAAGAAAGAAATGAAAGACAGAGAGAGAGACATACAGGCAATGAGAGAGAGATAGTGAGAGAGAAAGAAATGAGAGAGAGAGGCATAGAGAGAGACTTACAGGCAATGAGAGAGAGAGAAAGAAATGAAAGAGAGAGAGAGACATACAGGCAATGAGAGAGAGAGAGGCAGTGAGAGAGAAAGAAATGAAAGAGAGAGAGAGAGACATACAGGCAGTGATAGAGAGTGTGAGACAGAGAGACAGAGAGAGAGAGAGAGAGAGAGAGAGCAAGAGTAGCGCAACTACATGCCGGAACGTGCAAAAGTAGAGAAGTTGCACTCGTTTCTCAAGCTCTCTCACAGTGAGTCCTCCTCTTAAACTGCTCTGCAAACTTCTGCATGCACTAGTATTTAGGTGCACATTCCAAGTAACGCTTTGATGGGCTAATAAAGCCCTGCTAGACAGTAAAAGTCACCTGTGTTGCTTTGATGCAAACACTGTGCAGAGAGGAACTGCCTGGCTGCAGTAAACACCTCTTATCTGATCCATCTCTTATCTGTTTGAACCCGTATCTGATTGAGCTCTTATCTGATTGAATCACAATATTTTTGTGCCAGAGTTCTGTGTATAAGGTTCAAGTTCTGGCATAAGTTGCAATCCAATTACAGAATAAAAAATATAAAATAAACATTGTAAAAGGTTTGAAATTGTTGTTTTTTTGTTTTGTTTTTATAAAGAAGGTATTAAAACAATAATATGATCATCTAGTGAACGCCCTTCATGTAGGCTATATCTCCAGTAATATGATGCCTAAAGCCAGGTTGAAAAAGGTTGCGTTTATTCAAGTAATTCACAGCAGTCTGCCATCCAGCAAGGTTTGGATCATGGTCTTATGGGTTCCCTGGGCACAAGATGTGATTGGAGGCCCCCTGCGCTCCAGATATACAATAATGCTTAAAAAAGACACAGAACATGAGATTAAACAATATTTCATGTTCAGTTTTATGTGTATTTTAATTGTTATTATTGTTTTGATCTGGCTATTAATAAGGCTAATGTGATTGTTTATTTTCAGAGTAAAAATAAACAAAATTGGCCTTAATTAATTAACATGCAGTGTCAAATTTTTGCTTTTTCTCTTTTTCTTTCAAGCCAGACTGAGTCGTAATACAAACACTGAAGTGGTCATACATGCAAAAAAGTCCTGTGTAAATGGCAGCAGCCATATCCCATCAATGAATATATTTGGTCATTAGTACATTTTTCAAGGGCTGCTCATTCACCAGATGTTTACATCTGCAGTGGATTGTCCCTCACTTGGTTGTCAGAAGCCTCAGCAGCCCAGTGATCCCAGTAATCCATCCTCGATCCAGAAGTATCCAGCCAGCAGTCTATGGTCAGATTCGTCCATCAGATTGCCAGATAGTGAAGTGTGATTCATCAGTCCAGTGGTGGCGTGTTTTACACCACTACAGCCGACGCTTGGCTTGGTGAGATTAGGCTTGGGTAGAGTTGCTCGGCCCGTTTCATTAAGCTGTCGATGTGCTACTGGTGCTCCCAGAGGTAGTTTGAAACTCCTCTGTAACTGTAGTCAGTGATGCAACAGCGAATAGATGATTTTTATGCCCCGCTATCTGAGTTTCTGTGGTGCTGTTGTTGCTCCTAGACATTTCCCTCAATATTATTTCACCGTTCTACTGCCAGTGTTTGTCTACGGAGATTGCATGGCTGTGGGCTTGATTCTGTACACCTGCTGCAACACCTGAACTCAGTAAATAGGGTGTCCGCATACTTTTGGCCAGGCCATTCTACTGCCAGTGTTTGTCTAAGGAGATTGCATGGCTGTGGGCTTGATTCTGTACACCTGCTATAAAACCTGAACTCAGTAAATAGGGTGTCCACATACTTTTGGCCAGCCCATTCTACTGCCAGTGTTTTTCTATGGAGATTGCATGGCTGTGGGCTTGATTCTGTACACCTGCTGCAACACCTAAACTCAGTAAATAGGGTGTCCACATACTTTTGACTGCCAGTGTTTGTCTATGGACATTGCATGGCTGTCTGCCTGATCCTATACACCTGCTGAAACACCTGGACTTAGTTTTTAAAAAGGCCCACATACTTTTTCGCCATATAGTGTCCCTCCACACATACAATGCCGTTGCGTGGTGGAAATGAGTCTGTGTTTGAAATGCAGCAGTGCTGTAATGTCCTACTACAATATTTTAAAGTGTTGCGCAACTGTTCACAGAAGAGGGAAGTGGGATTTGCCTCCCGGTCCACTATGACGTCAGACGGCAGCAGACCGCAGCTGGAGCATGATGAGGCAGAGCTGATCATGGAGGACGGCGGAGTGTATCGTAACCCCACGGAGGTGAAGATGAGTCAGATTGTACTGCCCTGCCATGCCAACCACCGCAAAGAGCTGAGCGTGGGTCAGCTGCTCAAATGGATGGACTCAACCGCCTGCCTCTCCGGTGAGTGAGTGAAGAGCAGATGAAGTTCGCTTATTATGCATTGCTAAATATTAAAAATAAAAGGATTCCCTGTAGGAGTCTTTCAGTGGATGATTCCTTAAAGAAGAGAGTGTGAAGAAATTGTTTAGAGTTTGTAAAACCGCCACGTCATGTAAGGGCTTCTCCTAGAAACATGCACGATATTGCCAAATGTATTCAGGTGTAGTTTGTCTGGGTGTTAATAAAACACCTTAAAACATTCAGTGATTGGTTAGAGGCTCATTGGGATATTACACACTTCTCTTATAGTATTGTGAAGGCTGTTATGACAAATAATATTTTGTGCAGCTCTAGAATGAAGCCTCTAACTGTACGTTTTTAACATGCATGTAATATTTTTCTATAGACCCTAGCATTATTGGGGTCAAAGTGGGTAAGGGTATGCCCGCCCCCTAATTATTAATAATGAATTAATTTCTCTGTTGACATAGCGATGGGGCCAAATCTAATTTACTGCATGCCAGTTGTCTGGATAATGTTGAGATTTTCTGTGGATAACTGCAATTTGTTCCCTTCACGTCATCTATTTTTGACGCTGGTTAACACGCATTTTTTGAGTATGATTATTTGGGGGAAGTGTTCCTTTTTTTAAATACATATTATTCGATAAGATTGACAAGTTAGTAAAGCCCCCTCAGAGAAAGAGCAAAAGACCCCTGATGGGGGGACAAAATGCCCCTTTGGAAGATTTAAATTTTTGGGTTGTTGAATAAGGCTACTACTGGGTAGGCAGGCTGAATATACGCTTTCAAATATTAAGTTACAAAACTGTCCCTGGGGCAGTGCACCTCTTGTCACTCGGGTGGTCCCCTCTAGGGTCCATCTCCGTACCTTTAGTCAGGGAACATAACTGAACCATAATCCACTGAAATGGTATTTCCTAAGCTGTACTTGTCCAACTGGCCCGCAGAGGGCGACGGCAGCAAGGTGCCCTCTCTGCCCCGCCTGTTGCCAGCAGAGGACGGGAAAAGAAAAGAAAAGAAAAGTGCCCCAAATCTGAAAAGAGAGCTGAGAAGAGAGTAATTGCCCCCAAATTACCCACAAAAGGAAAAAGTAGAGAAAAGAATCCAAGCCTCTAAGAGCAAACAAGTAAAGGGAAGCATAAAGTTTACCTTCCTGTCTTAATCACGGTGGCAGTGTCTTTTGTGTTCTCATTAGTTTTCTCTCCGTTCTAACTCCGTCTTTGTTTGAGCGCGCTGCTTTCCTTTGTTCTACATTCCCGCCTTTTTTTCTTTCCCTTCCTTTGAGTGTTTCAACTGGGGTTACCTGTGCGCCCCTGTGGCGCAGCGGTAATGTCACGGACCGCCGATCGGTACGGTGGCGATTCGAACCCAGCTCTGGTTTACCCGATTTGCAACATCAGAAACACACGCTCCGTTGCCCCAATAAATCTCCTTGCTTCCCATTTTACCCCCTGGCTTTCAGTTCTGCACTTGGGTCCGCCTCCCCGCCGTCCCATAACAGTACTGACTCCACACACCCCGTCTTGCATCCAGGACTTTATTCTACTGTTCTGTTTTACAACATTTGGTTATGAAAAAGTACAAATACGAACTTTTCACCTGGAAAAACTGATTTAAGGTGCACAATCAGACCTTAAACTACTGCTGGAGCTTTGAGCGAACATTTACACAGTTTGTACCTTGATGAATGAAAAATGTACCTGTAAATGACAGTGTACTGGCAGAACACAGGTACAGTTGGGGTTTGGTTTGTGAACAGTACAGTCAGCATGTTGCAGCTACATGGCTTTGCATTTGCCTTTACAATAAGTCCCCCGAGACAGAACCGGAAATACGGGTTATGACATACTAATTGTGGGTAATATTTGAGAGAGCTGTTGGCTGCCGGCTGTAACTCCATCAGCAAATATACGTCATATAAAAGCACACTCTAAAGAGTCATTGCATGAATGTGGATCTGTATTAATATCAAAATATCAGTGTTAGAGTTGCTAAAATATTCAAATGCATTGTCATGTCTGTGTCAACACACTGACCAGTTACTTTGTTCTGGGGCTGTTTGTTAATTGTTATTACGGTACTGCCCTTTGCGATGCTGACCATTCAAACTTCCAGACCATCACAGAGTTTCTGTAGGTATGATGAGTGAAGGTATTCACTAAAGCCTGAGAAACAGTATTAAATTTGCAGACAATATACCCCTAGTGACCCACTTTTAACAGAATTCTGGGTAGCTTCATCCCAGTGCCACGCTAGCTACGTTTCCATGCGGCCTAATATTGGGTTAATAATCCAACTAACAGGTCAATCGGAATAGAATATGTCTATGGAAACACCTCAGTCAGAATAGTCTAGTCCGATTGAGACCATATGGAATACAGTTTCCATATGATTGGACGAGGCGGGTCATCGTGTACATAATCCGTTAAATAGAAGAATAATATCTGTGTAAACGCCTGTATCCGATTACATTCCCTATCGGAATGTTTAAGTCCAGTCTGTATGTGCGTCGCGTCACAGTGAGTTTATACCGTTCAACACGGCGGAGCAGAAACTGGTCTGCAGAGGAGACGAAGTTCATGCTCTGATCTTTAAAAGACGGCGGTGGGACGGACGTCCAGCTTGTGTGTCCGAGAACATGATGTCTTCCTCTCGTCCTTCTTTAATAAGGAAACATGAAGGACGTTTTCCTGAGTCTGATGTCATTTTAAAGCAGTTAAAAACACAATCACTGCTCACTGCTGCTCATCTCACTCTGACTGGACTCACGTGATGCTGGTTGTCATGGTAACATCTACACTAAGCATTTCTCCATGAGTGTGCATAATTTGGATCGAATTACTTGTAGTGTGAACGTAAACTGAGAATTTCTTTAGATTGTTGAGTAGAGTGAGCATAAACACCTCAGTCATAATCTATAATCAGAATGAAGTCAGTCTGATTTCAGGCTTTACAGGGCGACTCGCAGCAGCACACTGTTTATATTCTCCTCACTCGGTAAACATACTAATTACAGTTTAACAGCACAACTTACATAGTGCAGCTTTAAAAAACAGAATGACCATTCAGAGCTGGCTATGAGAACTTTTAGTTGCTTTAACTGGTCTCATAATTTTTATATCAGTCAAGCCTTGGTTATGTTTGCACATTCTTTTCATTGCTAGAGTGATGATTGGCTCCATTTGGGAGTGAGTTGTCTGAATAACATCTTTGATTGATCACAGCTCGAAGCTCTCTGAGCCGAGACAGGAGATCTCACTTTATCCCTCTCTCACTGCAGCGGAGAGACACGCTGGATGCTCCTGCGTTACGGCCTCTGTGGACGACATCCACTTCGAGCGCACCATTGGGTAAAAATACACAGTCTCAGTCCATGTATAGAGATACAACCAGAATATTTGTAATAATTCAGTGTCTAAAATCCTGTTATAAAATATTTTGACAATTTATTTATTGTAAATTACTTAATAATAATGAGCACTGAAAAGAAGGAATGCAGTGAATTTACTTCTACGTCATTTTTTGCATGAATGTACATCAACATAGTTGTTGCTAAAAGCAAGAAAACCATTGTTGCATTACTTATTAATTCAATCGCTAGTTCAGTGCTTGATCTTTTTCAGTGTAATATAGATCATATTCCCACTCATGATGTATGTGGTATTGGGTTTTATGCCCTTAAAACAGCCAAATATAAAGTGTTGTAATGTTGCTGACTGAGCTAGACTGAGAGTATTGACCTGTGTAGCTGTTCATTACTGTGTGGGTGCCACTCAGTCGGAAGGAGGGACGAAATATCACATTAATCAGAAAACAACTTTGATTCTTAGTGGGAATCAAGCATTGTAGCAATCGAGATCTCCACCTAGTTCACAAGCGCTGAAAAATCACTACAACGTGTAGCTGAACATCATTTGTATTACTGAAATAAATAAATAATGCTAGTAATAATAGTTGTGGTTATATCTCGCTGTTGTCGTGACAAAACCTTGTATCTCCATAATGGTAACTTTACAGGAGAAGGAAAAAACACACTTTAATTTTAGTGTAAGTCAGTGGAACCAGACTTTTTTCCAAGTCATTTTGGGCTGTTTGTTTTAGTCCATTCATCATGTAATTTACACACAGTGTAAGGGAAAACAGGTATTTTCAAATTATGTAAAAAAACTGAAATATTTGACAAAAATATGTAGTATATCGCTGTTGTTGGAAGAAAATCTAGTATCTCCATTTTTGTCGATTTTCAGTCTTTGACATAATTTGAAAATGCATATTGTCCTGAAAATTGTGTGTAAATTTCATGATATATGGACCTAAAGAAATGGCCCAAAATGACTTCTGGTTCCATTGACTTGCATTAAAAGTAAAGTGTGTTTTTTTTCCTTCTCCTGTAAAGTTACCATTATGGAAATACAAGGTTTTCTTCCAACAACCATGATATGTTATATATTGCATATAGTTATATGCAAAAACTTTGAACAAACTGTAATTGTGCATTAAAATGTGTAGACGTCTGGTCTCTGTAGAGGATGTTACTTATTTTTACTGACAAAATCAACAAAATGTAATATGACTGGGGCACCCAAACTTTTGCACATTACTGTATGTATAGATACATATGCAATGTAATGTATTTATTAAGTTTGGAATTGCTTATAATTGCAGTATAACTTATACTGTATTGATCGAATAGTTATACATTAAACCGCAGTTTACAAAATTTGGTGAAAAAAAAAGAAGTGGTAAAAAAATGTATTAATTAATAGACTGTAATTATTGTGATCACTGCTTTTCAAATACCGGACATTCTGGTCACTAATTTTATTGGTCAGTTGTATGCAAAAGTTTGAACACCCCTTGTCAAATTCCGTGCTGTGTTGATTTTCTAAGTGAAGATAAGTGAACACGTCCTCTACAGAGAACATTCCTAAATAGGACATTTTCAACAAACATATTGGAAAAAATTCAACAAGAAATATAAAAGGTCATAACATTTTATAATATTTATTTTGTTATTTAGTAAAATTGTATACAGTATAGATTGAAATGTTGTAAACTAGACACCAAAGCTTAAACAAATCAATGAGTGTGTTTATGTGCACTCAATAATCCGGTTAACTGCAGAAAATCAGATTTGGTCAGTAATTTCATCAACACGTTTACATGCACTTGAGTAATCAGATAATAGGGAAACTCCGGTCTACATGAGTCAGACAGTCATCAGATTTCTACTTTGCAACCAGCCGGTAAACTCCCAGAAGATGACATGGCGTAAACTTCATGCTGAGGCTTTTTTTTTCAACATTGCCTGAATATATGATATATATGATATATATGATATATGACGCATGCTGAGACTGAGAAATCTGATAGAAACCAGATTAAGAGTTTAAATGCGCTGAGAAATCTGATTACTGAGCTAAATCCAGCCTTTTAATCAGATTTCTTAATCAGATTTCTAGATCAGAGTGTGGTGTTTACATGACCATTTGAATAATTGGATAACTGCAGTTAACTGCGGATTATTGAGTGCATGTAAACGCACTCTGTGTTATTATTTAATAAAGTGTAATGATCCATATATAGTTAGTTCTTAAATAGAATAACTCTAAATAACTGTTTGATCAGTGTGATGTGAGACATTTTCGTCTACGCCTCCATTTTATTTTACGGATTTCTACAAATTGTTTGAAACATATAGAAAAGTAGCATTATATTAATACCATTTAAGCACGCACTGTGTTTCCAAATGTATTCATTCATCTATCCAAATCACTGAATTCAGGTGTTCCAGTCACTTCCATGGCCACAGGTGTATAAAGCCGAGCCCCTAGGTCTGCAGACTGCTTCTACAGACATTAGTGAAAGAATGGGTCGCTCTCAGGAGCTCAGTGAATTCCAGCGTGGTACCGTGATCGGACGCCACCTGTGCAGCAAGTCCAGTCGTGAAATTTCCTCAGTATTAAATATTCCAGTCAACTGTCAGAGGAATTGTAACTAAGTGGAAGCGAATGGGAACGACAGCAACTCAGCCACAAAGTGGTCGGCCACGTAAAATGACAGAGCGGGGTCAGCGGATGCTGAGGGGCATAGTGCACAGAGGTCACCAACTTTCTGCAGAGTCAATCACTACAGACCTCCAAACTTCATGTGGCCTTCAGATCAGCTCAAGAACAGCGTAGAGAGCTTCATGGAATGGGTTTCCATGGCCGAGCGGCTGCATCCAAGCCTTACATCACCAAGCGCAATGCAGAGCGTGGAATGCAGTGGTGTAAAGCGCCGCCACTGGACTCTAGAGCAGTGGAGACGTGTTCTCTGGAGTGACCAATCACGCTTCTCTGTCTGGAAATGTGATGGATGAGTCTGGGTTTGGCGGTTGCCAGGAGACGGTACTTGTCTGACTGCATTGTGCAGAGTGTAAAGTTTGGTGGAGGGGGGATTATGGTGTGAGGTTGTTTCTCAGGAGTTGGGCTCGGCCCCTTAGTTCCAGTGAAAGGAACTCAGCACCAAGAGATTCTGGACAATTTCATGCTCCCAACTGTGTGGGAACAGTTTGGGGACGGCCCCTTCCTGCTCCAACATGACTGCACACCAGTGCACAAAGCAGGTCCATAAAGACACGGATAAGCCAGTTTGGTGTGGAAGAACTTGACTGGCCTGCAGAGTCCTGACCTCAACCCCACAGAACACCTTTGGGATGAATTAGAGTGGAGACTGTGAGCCAGGCCTTCTCGTCCAACATCAGTGTCTGACCTCACAAATGCGCTTCTGGAAGAACGGTCAAAAATTCCCATAAACACTCCTAACCCTTGTGGAAAACCTTCCCAGAAGAGCTGAAGCTGTTAGAGCTGCAAAGGGTTCGCCGACATCACATTACACCCTGTGGATTAATAATGGGATCTCACTCAAGTTCATATGCGTGTGAAGATAGACGAGTGAATACTTTTGGAAATACAGTGTACATCTGCAACAAAATTGGTTTTACATAATTAAAAACAGTGATTTTAGATTCTAGTGTATATCATTACTGTCTGAACAAAACCTTTTGTTTGTATTTTTTTGGAATTTGTTAGGGCAGCTGGCGTTTCCAATGTATTCAGATTTCAAAATGATTGGATGAATAGAAATGCTCTTGTTACAAAAACTTCCATTCAGAGTGCTCCCAGGTTCTGCGCTGACTGTGATGACGTACTTATTTGATTTCTTTGTGTATTATGCGAGCTAGAACGTCAGGACTGGAGTGATTTGCTTTAGTAACTGATTTCTGCATATTTTCCGTTGTAGTGTTGGACAGGTGGTTAACATCCAGGCTAAAGTGAACAGAGCTTTCAACACAAGCATGGAGGTAAGAAAATTATAGGTACAGTAACAGTAATTTTCCATGAGATTTTTTAATCAAAATGTGATATTTGTGTGTAAATATTGCTCATACAGTCCGTATATGGAAACGAAACTGCGAAAGCAGCGTGCTTTGCATTAATTGTTTTTGTGATGTCACATTTACATATTTTCCCCTTTTCAGCCTACAGCAGTTTAGCTCCGCCCCTTTCACACTGAAGTTATGAGTAGTGTTTCAGCCTGCTCTTTCAATGAGGCAGAATACAGGACAGCCAATCAGAGCAGACCTCATTTACATAAATCGGTCTTAAAGGCACAGTAGCAAAACTGAATTTGGTTGGATAATCGTCGTGTGGAAATGATTTGTATTTGGTACGTTTTCTAAAGGTTAGCAGCAGTTCAGTAACTGAGATTGTGTGCAGAGAAAAGTGCATGAAAGGTTAATTCAGCCTGTGACTCATATCTCAGTGACTCAGAGTGGTGTTTCCATTGTGTCTCCATCGTGTCCAGTGCGTCACAGCTGTGCTTGTGTTTGCGTGTAGGTGGGGATCGTGGCCAGCTGTGAGGATTTGTACAGTAACAGTCACTGGACGGTGTGCCAGGCCTTCGCCACCTTTGTAGCCAGGAGCACAGGCACGGAGAAGGTGAGCGCCGATACAGAGTCCTGATAACGTGGCTTATGGTCAGACAACATCCATACAATGTATGTAAATAAATTACACCCACATCTCAGTCCTCATTTCACTATTTGCACTGTATCCAAATACAGCTCTGCTCAAAAGTCTGGAGTCACCTGTCATAATAATCACTTTTTGTTATGTAATATATTAATTATAATGATATGTTATAACTAAATGAATGTATACTATTACATATTATAAATATTCAAACTAAATGAAACCCATGTATTTTGGGACCATCAGTGAGTCATTAAGAGAGAGGGAAAAATGTAGCAACATGCTGGAATAAATAATATACTAATTTTAAGCAATCTGCCTCTTTTCAAAAATATATGGGGCATTCTGTAAATTAATTTTATTATTAATTCATTCTAGATGGTAATTCTATTAGAATTTTTCTCTGGATGTTTTATTAGAACTCCATTCTGAATATTCATTTTATAACGTCAATCTGGATATTACATTTTTATAGCTTCATTTTGCATGTAACATTTTCTTCAAACTTCATTATGGATATTAATTTTCATTAGATCTTCATTCTGAATATTCATTTTATTGGAACTTTATTCTGTATAATAATTTTTACTTATTCTTTCTCCATTTAAATTTTATTAGAGCTTGGTTCTGGATATTCATTTGGTCATTACTTCATTCTGGATATTAGTTATACTACTGTAGTTATAGAACTTGGTTCTAATAAAATTATCAGAATCATTTTTATTAAATATAATAATAATAGTACTAATAATAATACATGAAGAGTTTAATTCCAGAGTGCTGTATATTCATTTGTAACAGTTTTGGATGAAACGTGTTTACTTATCGAATAACGTCTGTCGTGTGATGGAAAACACATTTTTATTTCTCTAATAAAGATGGTAGTAATCATAATACAGCACTGATATATCTTACATGTTTAAAACCTTCTACTAGTAATGTATATCATATTAAAAGGAGATTATGGAAAGTGGTCTGTAATGTGTTTTAGAATGAGAACCTGTATCACTAATCAAGTAGATACAGAGTAAAAGCCAGTGTGAGGGCTAATCTCCAGTGCACACTTTAGGTTTAAATGCCTGTGATCTTACTGCATAGCTGATAGGTGTGAATGGCTAGTTGATAATATATTGATAAGCTGATGTCCTTGCAGGTCCATTTGAAGCAGTTGGTCCCTCGCACTCACAGAGAGCAGGTGGAGTATAGTGTGGCGGCGGAGAGACGCAGGATGAGGCTGATTCATATTGACACCATGAAAGATCTGCTGAATAGCACCAGCTTCCAGAGCAGCATCAGTGAGCGTGTGGACGGTAAGGGGCACTTCCTCTAAAGCTCCATACGTCCAGCATGAATGAGTCATATGGTATTGCTACAGTGCTAAAGCCTGATTATTATGTGGCTTTACTGGATGTGTCAGTGAAGCAGCGAAGGCAGTAGACCACCAGGTGTTTGTACACGTGTGTATATACACCAGTGTGCAAAAAGGGACCACCCTTTACTATTATTAAGCACAAGTTATTCAATATTAAAGAGGTTTTGAGTAGGTTAGATATATTATCCACTTGCATGAAATCAAAAGGAAAACAAGTTAAAAACCAGGAGTTTACGGAACTCATTAAGCACTACAGAGAAATTGGGACTCCTAACAACCACCTGGAAGAGCTGGTAGACACCAAAACTGCCCCCATCAGATAAACGGCACTTAAAGCTTTCATCTTTGAGAGACCGAAGAAAATCAAGCGGCTTCAGATCTGAAAACATCCACAGGTGTTTCTGTCCATCCTTCCACTGTAAGAAGACCACTCAGCGCTGTGTGTCTGAAAGGACGTGTAGCTGATCAAGAAGAACCTCACCGAGAAAAGGAGACGGACACACCAAACAAAGAAGCTGAACAATGGACTGACCACCCCAGAGTCCAGACCTCAACACCATTGAATGTATTTGATTACTTCAAAGGTGTGAAGTAATTAATTTGGAGGTGTGTCTGCAGATTCTTTGAGGACCTGAAAGTAAGTCTCTTGAAAAGACCAGAAGCTGGAATGAAGGTACAGAGATACTGAAAATACATGTGAAATACTGTGAAACATTTTTTTTTACTTTCCTGACACTGAAAAATGAATAACTTGTACTTTATGGATGTTTTGGTGTTAAATTAAGTAAACGAAGGGTGGGCTCTGACTTTTGCTCAGCACTGTATGTGTGTAGGGGAGCTCACACACTTTTTCATATACTCACTCACTCTCTCACGTTTAGCAGGCTGAAGATTCTCAGGTAGATTATCATATATGCGCCATTGAAAGGGAGGAAACCCACACCAGCAGGTTCTCACTAATGCACACACCCTGGCTTATGTTTATTAGAAACACCTACCCAGTATCGGCACTCTATGGCCATTTTATCAGAAACACCTGCAAGATAGATGCACTTTGTTGGACTTCCATTTGTTGCTTCGCAGTTTTATTAACACCCCCCCCATCTACCCTGTCAATCAGTAAAAACTCTATTAATGCAAGTCAGTGTCATGCTGTGGTGTTCAGTGGCGGTCCAATGACTTTCTAATGATGAATGGGATGGAGGGGGGCAGATAGGTTGTGCTTAAGTGCACCTAAATGGTAGGTGTTTCTGATAATATGGCTAAATGAGCATGAAGTAAAAGGCCAGTATGTAAATGCAGAGTATATTTGAGAGTGAAGATCATGTAAGAGCAGCAGTCACTTAGTCTGTCCTTTTGGGTGCAGAGGGTCAGGACGAAGAGAAGGAAGTGCCAGCTGAGAGAACTCGAGTGGAAAGCGTAGAGCTGGTTCTGCCCCCACACGCCAACCACCAGGTCAGCACGTTTGGAGGCCAGATCATGGCCTGGATGGAGAACGTAGCTACCATTGCTGCCAGGTAACACCGTATTAAAGAGGAATTCCACCTAGTTTTTAAAATTTCTGCATAAATAAATGTTTAAGATGTAAACAAAGTCATTCAGAGTGGTTTGCTGTAAAATTGTCCACTGTGGTGGTGATGGGAACCAGGCGTCTGAGTACTTTAATGCCTTAACACTACTTTCCAGAAAATTATTACATGAACTTGTTATCATTGGTCGCTTGATGTCTGCGACATTATTTTACTATAGTTTTGCTTGGTTTTGGTTTTGGCCTAAAAATGTCCTTGCTAGGTTGCATGCAGGTCAAAATAGAACCCATTAAAGTTATTGAATTCAGACTTCCCACCATCAACATTACATATGACAACTCCGATGACGCATGAAGGTGGTTTTACTAACAACACACAGGCGATTCCGAATTGTAAGTAAGACTGAGCTATGTAAATGAGCTCCTTTCTGATTTGCTGTCCTGTATTGTGCCTCGTTTAAGTCCAGGTTGTCCAGGCAGAAACACTCTTTATAACTTTAGAGTGGATGGGCGGGGCTAAACTGCTGTATGTTGAACATGTGGATATATGTAAATGTATTGTTTTTTTTTGTGATATCACAGAACAAGTCATTCAAAATAAGCAGCGTAGTTTCCATATATGGACAATATGGATTGGGGAGTGAACAGTATTGAAATTTTTGCAGTGTTTATACACTATATTAAGGTCTTTTTATTTAAAAAAGCTTTTAGAATCCAGTTTTCCAAAAGATAGGTCCTTTAAAGATCAAATTCTATTTAAATTGGGGGTTTTTACCAGTAGAAAGTACTAAAATTAGGCTAGCATGTTTCATGTGTTCAAGATGATATTATTCTTGTAATGCCAGATACAGTTCTGGCATTTCAAAGCAGTTGAATCACCACTTTTTGCACTGATACAACGCAATGCATTGAAGCATTTTACACCCTTGGATTATTCCATACAGTGTGAGCTTCAGATTTAAAAAAGGATGACAAAAATTGGACAAAAAATTGGACTCTGAATCAGCCTTAAAAATTCATGATCAATGCATATAATGATATATAGTATAATATAGACAGTAAAAACAAAACACCAAACGTAAAGCTTGGTGTGTTGTTTATATTGTCTATATTTCACTATATTGTTATTGTCTATATTTCTGTATATTTGTCTATATATGGGGCAGTCGTGGGCTGGAGGTTAGGGATCTGGCCCTGTGACCGGAAGGTTGCCGGTTCGATCCCCAGGGCCGACAGTCCATTCCTGAGGTGTCCTTGAGCAAGACGCCTAACCCCCAACTGCTCCCCGGGCGCCATGGATAGGGCTGCCCACCGCTCCGGGCAAGTGTGCTCACTGCCCCCTAGTGTGTGTGTTCACTAGTGTGTATGTGGTGTTTCACTTTATGGATGGGTTAAATGCAGAGGTGGAATTTCCCCGGTTGTGGGATCAAAAAAGTATCACTTATCACTTATCTTATTTCACTTGCAAACTTTGTTTGACAATAGCCTGATGATTTTATTATGGCCAAAAAACTAATACTTTATTGACTATTATCATAATCAGTTCTAACATTTCAGTGCAGTTATATTACCACCTTCAGCACTGATGCAACACAATGCTTTGATGAGTTTTATACCCCTGTTAGATTAAGGGCACTAAATGCACAGCATTTCAGAATCAGTACAGTTCTCTGCAGATCCGTTAGTTAATATTTACCCACTTAACTCACTCGGAAATGACTCAGCGGTCAAGGTTTGAACTTTTATTTGTAGTGGTTCAAAACAAATGGCATATGATATGTTTGCGCTCTTTAAAGTATTTACATTAAAACGTTACAGTAGTAGTTCAGCTTTGTAGTTTAGGTTTATTCTCAGCTTTCCTGAAGCAGATCTCATTTTTAATCAGAACGTCACGTTTCCTTGCTCTGGTGCAAATTAGCTGGTGAACGTAAGATTATTACTGGAACTATATCCAACGTTTCGAGCACGGCTCCTCCAGTGTAAAGCTGCTTTCACACTGAACGTGGAAACTTCACTGCTGCCCTTTCAAACACATTCTTTTCAATGGGATGTGCAGCGCAGACGCAGCAGCAAATGTGCAGACTCATGCAAAGTTCAGATGTTTCACATTTTTGCATGACTCGCTTCAGCCAATCCCAGCACAGCCAACAGGAGAGCAGTAGGTGTGTCTGGAAGTTTCCACTATCCAAAATTATTCAAATTTATTTGCATATTTTCAAAATCTGCAGTAGCCATGCGCTGCTTAGGTGAGCACTGTCTTTTTATTACCAAGATTACAGCAACATTACGACAGCTGTAGGCCGTCAGAGTTATAGGCTAGTTGTGAGCCTGGATGCAGCTTAATATTGTCTTTTACATAAAAAAAAATCTAAAGTTATAATAATTTTTTTATCAACTGTTGTGTCTCCCACTGGATGTGCTTTCCCAGTGTGGAATCTCACCGTGAGACTGTGGGAGTGACACAGTCAGATACCGCGCCACATAAGTCATTGGTCGCCACACAGTTCATTTGCATAAAGTTCGTCCAGAATGAGAGACGTGCATCAGTGGTTCGATGTGTAAGTTATGTGTATAAATTGTCCTCTCTCACCTCATCATAGCACTGACATGTCCAAAAAAAAGTTTATGGAGTATAAACTTCCATCACCCCAGTGCAAAACCAAAGAAGCAATTAGGCACCAAACATGTCTCAGCTAGTTGTCTTATTACTTCAACTAAAGCGATTAGAAATGGCTGAACCGCTGTTTTTCTTATTCTTCTAGCCGTTTATGCAACGCCCATCCCACTCTGAGGACCATTGACATGTTCCACTTCAGAGGGCCCTCCCAGGTTGGAGACCGTTTGATCCTAAAGGCCATCGTAAACAACACCTTCAAGAACAGGTGAGGCTCTATTACAGGCAGCAGGCGATGGACTCATTCCTCACTGCTGTGGCTCCTTATTTGGCATGTTTTTAATGTTGACAGTATGGAGGTGGGTGTATGTGCGGAAGCGTATCAGGGGGAGGAGCCACTGAGGCACATCAACAGTGCCTTTATGACATTTGAGGTGCTGGATGAGGAAGGAAGCCCACGCCCACTTCCTCCAATATGTCCTGAACCCAAGGTGAGACCTTTAGATTTACGCTCCAAGGTGCCGTGATAGAAGAATTTCCACTTAAAAGAACTTTAACTATCAGGCTAATGTAACTAAGAAATAATGGAAGCCTCTACCCCAGCAATTAGCACTGTGAAAATTATGTAATTTTATTTTAAAATTGACGGTTTAAGAGACATTTACATGCAGAAAAAATGTAAATAAAAAAAGCTTACGTATAAGCTAAGTGAAGCGATTTTTATTCACAAGCTGTGAAATACGCCAGCGGTTCCTGTCCATCAGTTTCTTCTCGGCCATAATTTTTGACGAGAATTTCCTGCAGACTGGGATTTTTACCACTGCTGGTCAACCCGTATCGATACACCTGCAAATTCAGCTTCTTTCCTTCATACTGTAGCCTTTGGCACCCAAATACAATCACTCCTTTTGGCCAATCGTTAACATCTGCTTTGCAATCCATTTTCCACACGTTGAACAAGACATTCACTGCACTGTACCACCTTTTCTCAATCTATGAATCCCGTCACACACCCCACAGGTATTTATAGAAATGTAGAAAAGAGGTGAAGAAGAGGGTGCAGGCAGGATGGAGTGGGTGGAGACGGATGCCAGGGCTGATGTGTGACAGAAGAATAGCAGCAAGAGTGAAAGGGAAGGTTTACAAGACAGTAGTGCGTCCTGCTATGATGTCTGGTTTGGAGACTGTGGCTCTGTCTAAAAGACAGGAGGCTGAGCTGGAGGTGGCGGAGATGAAGATGCTGAGATTTTCGTTGGGAGTGACAAGGATGGACAAGATTAGAAATGAGCAGATCAGAGGGACGGTGAAGGTGGAGCAGTTTGGAGATAAAGCCAGAGAGGCCAGGTTGAGATGGTTTGGACATGTGTTGAGGAGGAATAGTGGATATATTGGGCAAAGAATGTTGGAGATGGAGCTGCCGGGCAGAAGGAGAAGAGGTAGACCTCAGAGAAGGTTTATGGATGTAGTGAAGGTGGACATGGAGATGGTTGGCGTGAAAGTAGAGGAGGCAGTGGATAGGGCAAGATGGAGGCAGATGATCTGCTGTGGCCACCCCTAAAGGGAGCAGCCGAAAGAAGAAGTTTATAGACAGGATTAAATGATGGGTTTCATTGCAAAATGCATTATAGATCACTTTCAAGAATTTTTTTTCCTGTGATGTATGTTGGCGTAACACTGGGGAGCGATGATGAGGCGGACGCATACGCTGAGAGAAGCGAGATTTATTTGGGGCAAATCCATAATCAGGGTCTAAACAGTCCAGGGTCAAAGAGCCAACACAGAGAGATGGAGGGACAGACATAAAGACAGACTAAATACACAGCTGAGGCCAGAAGAACAAACACCATACAATATCATACAAAGACCAGCAACCTAACAGGGGAAAACACAGGGCTTAAAAACAGGAACAGGTTAACAAGACACAGGTGGTAAACAAGAGAGTTTACAAGAGACAGGTGAAAACGGTCAAGGGCGGAGTCTAGAAACAAGGGGGCAGAACAGGGAAGAATCAAAACAAGGAAGCACATGGACAAGACCAGAAGACGAACACAAGCACATGGAGGACTGGGAGGGGCCAATAATCACAGTTGGTAGTTTTACACATACAAGAAATATTAATGCTGTATTATGATTAATATCACCTTTACTAAAGAAATAAAAATGTTTCTCCATTATATGTCAGCCAATATTCTTTTCAAAAACTTGTTATATCAAAAAATTGTTACAGATGGATAAACAGCATTTTGGAATGAAACAAATATTCATTTTGTCATTGACAGGATGGAAAGAGAAGATACCAGGAAGCCATTGCCAGAAAGAAGATTCGACTGGACAGGTAATGAACATCCCGAAAAAGATGAGTCCGGCTGCCACAGTCTTAAGTATCGCTGCTAAACCAGGTTACCAGGGATGTGGGTAGTGGGGATGCTGATGATGTGGCAGCAGCCCTTGATTTCAGTACTGTTTATCTGCACCTGCTAGAAATGATAAGAAAAGATCCGAAACGTAACAACACAGGTTGAATCGCCTGTGGTAAAATGATCAAGAGAGGCTTTACTGATGGTGACGTAATCCAAGCTCGTAGTGTCAGAGCCTGAGGGATGCGAGACACATAACAAAACCAGGCATCCAGATCTAAGGGGCAAAGACAGAAAGACAAAGTCAAAGGATCCGAGGCAGGATACAAAAGGGCAATCAGAAAAAATGCTCAGTAGTTCGTACAAGAAGAAGCAATACCTCGCAAAGCAGGTCCGCTAAGGCCCAATCAAAAGACCCCGTTTCACCCTGTGTCCCCACTACTGAGCCCTTTGCCCTCTGTTTTTCATGTTCACGTCGAGGGGTAGGGTGTCCTGATTCTTGTTGAGGTAGAGAGGGAGGGTGAAGTGTTTGGGCTACATGACCCTCCAAACGGAGGTTTTTTAGAGACTCCAAATGGAGTGAAATGAGAAAAACAGGAAAAGCAGCAAGATGAAGGACGAGCGACCAAAGAAACCCACAAATGTGAAAATTTTCTCAGTTAAAAAATTACGATAATTAGAATTACACTTAATTAGAATCGTATTATATAGTTACTATATAGTTTAATGTTGTTTCAGTGTATTATGGTTGTTTTCCTCATGACAAAGCATGAAAAAAGTCCCTGACTTTTGCATAGTGTCACGATTGGCCCCTCCCAGTCTTGTCCACGTACGTTTGTTTTTGTTTTTCTAGTCCGGCCCCCTCGTTTCGTGACTCCGCCCCTGATTGTTTTCACCTGTCCCTCGTTTTCCCTTTGTTACTTAAGCCCTGTGTTTGCACTTTGTCTTTGCTGGTCTTTGTATCGGTCTTTGTCCTTGCCCCGTTTGCTGTATTGGTCTGTTTGCTCATTGTGTTTGTACCGTTGCTTAGTCTGGTTTTGTCATGTCTGCCCCAGGATTTCTCCATATTGGCTCTATGACCCTGGACTGTCTTGACCCTGATTTTGGATTTGCCCTCAATAAAAGTCGCTTACCTCCGCACATGCGTCCGCTACCTCGCTCCGCGTCACACATAGGTGTACATAATAAAGAGAATCATCTCTCATCCAATTGCGAGTTTTATGTATTGTCCGTTAGGAGAAGGATCATCTTGCATGGTTGATAAAGACTCATACCAATGCAGGACAGTCGTTCAGGGACGTATTGTGTAATAATGAATGTGCATCTGTTCTCACTAACCCAATTGCTTAATCCATGCAGAAAATACATTATCTCCTGTAAATACACTGAAATGCCCCTGTCTGTGCCCTGGGACCCCACTAACCAGGTACTGTGCCCCCCTGGACTTCTCTGTATTACAAACTGAACTTAAAATGTAAACAAACCGGATGCACTAAATTATTTAGTAATCAATCGCTTTTGTTGGACGAAAACCTTGTATCTTCATTTTTGACATTTTTCAGCTTTTGACATAATTTGAAAGAGCCTGTTGCTCTTTATATTGTCTGTAAATTTCATGATGAACGGACCAAAAGAAACGCCCCAAAATGACTTGTAAAAAATTCTGGTTCCATTGACTTACATTAAAAGTAAACTATGTTTTTTCCTTCTCCTGTAAAGTTAACATTTTGGAGATGCAAGGTTTTCATTTGTTTTTAAATAACCTTTCTCATAATTTTCGTAATAATATAATATGCAACCTCGCTCTGTGGACTGCACACCTTGCGCAATGTTTTATCTTGATTTATTCCAATCACTTGTCGATAATCTATATGAAAATGATAAGGGCAAGGACAGACTTTGATTATCAGGCTTATAAACTGAATTAGCACATACAAAACTCTTGAAATGCCTACAGGTGTATCTCAGCTACAATAACGTTTTCGCTCTGAAGATGTTGGCGGCCAGAAATAAGTGGGTCCTCAGCTCTAAGAAGAACAATGTGAGTGTGCATAATTAATCATTACTATATGAACATCCATGCAGGCCGTTCATTGCTATAAGCAGTATAAGCAGTTATTTAGGGTCCTTAAATCACCAGGTTGCCCTGATTTTTCATAATGTATTCAGATGAGTCCAGAGATGTCTTTTTTTCCTGATCAGAATGAATTAAGTATTCAGTTTTTGTGCTTGTATACAAAAGAATACATGACGTGTCGTTTAGGGTCCCCGGATGTCCAGAAACAGCCCTTTCCCACAGGTCTATAGAGTATAAATCCTTTAACCTCAGTGTCTGTATTAGATCTACACTTCAGTTCCTCACTCTCATAACTTACGCAGTAGTTTTGTAGCAGGCACTACATAATATGTAGTAGTTACTGAATAATTCATAGTAGACACCAAATACCTTAACCCTTTAATGTTCTGTTCAACCATTTGGTAGATCACATTTTGAGTCACTATACATGCCACAAAGTGCCATCTCGACCGTTTGGTAGACGCGAATATTTTTAAAATTGTGGGATCAAAAAAAAAGAAAAAAAGAAAAAAAACCTAAAACATCAATTGTTTCCAAACGAATAAAAAATATGAAAGCGTTGCTTTTTTCTTGGTGGGGACATTAAAGGGTTTAAGTTGTTACTGAAAAATGTATAGTAGATATTTAATGATTCATAATAATTATCAAATCATATATAGCAGTTACTGAATATTTCATAGGAGATACTGAATAACTTATAATAAGAACTGATTAATTTTTTGTAGACACTAAATAATTTATAGTAGTTAATAAATAATTCATAGATTAGAGTAGACACTAAATAATTTATAGTATCTTCTAAATTTACTAGTAGTTACTGAATGTCGTAGTAGGTAGTGAATAAGTCATATATTGAGATATTGAATGATTTATAAGGAATACTGAACAATATGTAGTAGTTATTGAATACTTTGTGGTAGATTTTGAATATTTTATAGTATTTACCGAATACTTGATGGTAGTCAGTGACTAACTAATTGTAGATACTGAATATAGTAGATACTGAATAATATGCCATAGACACCAAATAGTAGATATTGACATTGTAGTAGATACTACATAATTAATAGTAATTATTGAGTCATTTGTAGAAGTTACTGTATAATTCTTAGTAGTTACTGAATATTTAGAGTAGATACTGAATAATCGATTGTAGTTACTGAATATTTATAGTAGATATTGAATAATTCATAGTATATACTGAATAATGTATTGTAGATATTGAATATTTAGAGTAAATACTGAATAATCCGTCATAGATACTGAATAATTTAGTGTAGGTACTAAATAATGTGTAGAAGTTGCTGAACAGGTAATAGGAGATACTGAATAATTTATAGTAGATGCAGAATATTAAGTCTTAAGACTAATAACTAATTAATAAGGCTGCAGTTCAATCAACAGCTTGTTTGACATCAGCCTTTTCTCTGTTTTCAGGTAAAGCTGTACACCTTGGAGGAGAATCAGACGCTGAGTTTTAGGGTTGAAGCTGAGGTGAAAGTTCCAGCAGCGAGAGCTTTCCTCCTGCTCTCTGACCTCAGCCGCAGACCAGAATGGGACAAACACTACAAGTATGACTTGATTTACACTGATGTCTAGCAAACAGTGTAAAAGCCCTTGCCAAGTGTTTCTCATGCACTAAAGGACTACTCCATCACTTTTCAACTACTCTGTATCAGCTGCATCTGTGTGATTGCATCAACTACAATAGACGATCATTAGAGAGCTTGAAAAATCACTGTTGTTATCTCTCATACTTCTTATTCCTCTTCCACACTTTTCTGCGATTAATACAGCCCGAGCCACTTAATGTACAGACTACGCTCAAACTGCGCTTCGAAGGTCTCGGTGGCGTCATTTGTACTATGTATTTTTGGAGTCGATCGGATTGGTAGTTTTTAATAAAGTTTAAAAATTAAAAACCTCCCATAAGAATGAACGGCCGAATGTCCAGAACCACAAATCCTAACGGACGTCGATGACGTCACAGCAGGCCAGTCTCACAGACACAGCTGATCACGCAGGGAATCTGCTTTAAAATCCTTAAACCTTTACCTAGAAACTCCATTTCAGTTTTAAATGGTTGAGAAACTTGTCCTTTCTGAAACCTCAAAATATCTCATCATTTTATCAATTAGCTTTAGAGTTATGAGCATTTGTTTGGCACTAGACACAGAAAACTGCCCCATTCGCTCCCATGTTAATTTCTCAAAATCAGAATCTGCTTATTTCAAGATTTTCTCTGTGTTTAACTCGTCATAACTTGGACATTTTCGTCTCAACACACACAGCATTACACCAAAATAATCCTCAAGGGGTCTTATCTCACACCATCTATCCGGTTAAGCAATAGAGTGAACATTTCCTGAGTTATGACTGTTTGTTCAGAGGATGCAAATCAGACTCAAACAAGGCTTCTCCACTAAGAGCTGCATGATAACAATCATTTGAACGACCCCCCCCCCCCCACACACACACACAGACATCTCTGCCTCTCACACACACACACACATACACAAACACACACACACACTTGCAGCTCTTTTTAGTTCCTTCAGGAAATGCAACTCTAGTTTCAGTTACAGTTAATGGGCAGTTAATGAATTTGAAACTACCACCTTTACACTGTAAGAATAGAAGTGAAAAAAAGAGATTCACATGAAAGAATGTTTTACCAAAGCCAACGAAGTTTTGTCCAGCTTTCCAAACCTAAAGCAACACTGAAAACATGCTTTTAAAGACGTTTTGGTTGCTTATGCTTTCACTGAGGGTTTCTAATATCCATTTTGATCAGGCTGTGAAAAAATATAATAGCCCTTGTAGCCGATTTGATGCTAATTTCTTTGTGTGGTTTACTATATAATACGAACACCAAGCACTGGTTTATGTTTAAATTTGATGGAACCCATAGCTTAATAAAAGTTACGGAGAATAACGGCTCAAATAACTGTGTACACAACATTCAGACATTTGTATTGCAAAAAAAATTGTGAATTGGCTTCTTCTGGTCAGTGACAGACACTTTAGCTGCTAAAACGCAATGCATCTTCGCAACGTCATATTTGTTTGCAAACTTTTCTATTTTTATTCAAACTTCCCATATAAAAAATTGTCCCTTCTCTGAAAGAACAAACTATACAGGTTTACATCTTAATTCAAAAATACTTTTGACTGAAAAAAAAAAAACAGAATTATGTGATTAAAAATGTACGATGGAATTAAACACCTTGTCAGTGAATTTCAAATTGAAGGACTTTGTCATGCCTCGGACGGACTCCCCCAGTGTTATCCCTTGTTTGTATGTGACCTTTTGCCTGTTTACCTGGACTGTGGTTTCTGCCTTGCCCTTTGGATTCTGGTTACCTGTTTTTGACTTTTTGTTTTTGACTGTTTTTCTGTTTGTGTACTCGACCTTGTTTTTCGGATCACCCTTTTGCTTACGTTTTCCTGTTGTAATGATCACAACCGTGGTCATTTCTGCCTTCCTGGTTTTGACCCACGCTTGCCTTCTGACACCGGATCTGCCTGTTGTAAATAAAACTGTTCTTTTTACGTCACTCTGCGTTCAGGGAAACATTGAAATTATTGTCAGTGGTAATTGACCATGTGCTGCAGATGCAGCAGATAGACTTTAGGTTGAAGAACGATGGAGTGTTCGTTTAATGCATATGCCTTAAATCCATCTATATATACCTTCCCTTAACCCCTTATATCCGTTTATCCACTTTACCTTAATCCCTTACATCCACCTATACATCTAAACATTCCTTTAATCCTTTATATCCACCTATCAATCTATATCCACCTTCCCTTAACCCCTTACATCCATCTACCTATCTGTCTATATCCACCTCCCCTTAATCCCTTTTATCCACCTATATCCACTTTACCTTAATCCCTTATATCCATCTATACATCTAAATACACATTCCTTCAGTCCTTTATATCCACCTATCCATCTATATCCATCTTCCCTTAATCCCTTATATCCACCTATATACACCTTCACTTAATCCCTTACATCCATCTACCTATCTGCCTATATCCACATTCCTTTCATCCCTTATATCCACCTATATCCCCCTCCCCTTAATCCCTTTTTATCCACCTATATCCACCTTCATTTAATCCCTCATATCCACCTATCCATCCTTATCCACCCCACTCTTAATCCCTTATAGCCACCTGTCCACCTATATCCACTTTCCCTTAATCCCTTACATCCACACAAAACCACCTATAACCACCCCCCATAATCCCTTATATCCATCTATCCACCTATATTCACCTTCCTTTAATCCTTTATATCCAAAACCACCATTATTTACCACTACTGTTGTGTCCAGGCAGTGTGAGCTGATCGTGCCGGTTGATGAGGATGATCTGATCTACCGTGTTCTCACTCCCTCAGTCAGTGAGGGTGGAAAAGTCCAGGACTTCATCTTGCTGGCCTCCAGGAGACCACCCTGCGACGATGGGTGAGCAAAAATCTGGAACTTAAAGCAAAAGGTTTCTAAAGACTTCAGTGTTTTCCTGATTTGTGTCTAATGGTGGTGCTTGTGTAACCAGAGACCCGTATGTTGTTGCCCTGCGGTCAGTCACCCTCCCCACACACCCCCCCATTGACGACATCAACAGAGGAGAGGTGTTCTGTGCAGGATTCACCATTTATGAGGTCTCTGAAAGTGTTTCTAAGGTAAGAGCTGAGGAAGAACATGTCCTAATCCACCGACCAAATAATAATGAATAATTAATAATTAATAAACAACTCCTCCTCCAAGCAGTGCAGTTAGCATTAGCTGTAGGCTATGGGTGCCAATCAACATAATATCTCGACACATTAATATAAGATGTAATTAATGTGTGTCTAGTAATGTGTTGTTAAATTGATGTTAATGTACAGTAGCTTCAGATGTGGCCAAACCAATCAGATTTCAGAACAAATATTAGCCATTTCATAATATTCACTCATCACTATGAATTATTCAGTATCAACTATGAGCACTTTAGGAACTATCATTAATTATTTAGTATATACTAAATATATGTTATTTATACAGTAACTACCATACATTATTCAGTATGTACTATGAATAATTCAGTAACTATCATTTAAATATTTAGTATGTACTAAATACGTATAAGCTAATTATTCAGTAACTATTATAAAATATACAGCATCTACTATGAATAATTCAGTATCTACTATGAATAATTCAGTATGTACTATGAATAATTCAATAACTATCAGTAGTTATTTAGTATATACTAAATGCATATAAGCTGATTATTCAGTATCTACTATGAATAATTCAGTATCTACTATGAATAATTCATTATGCACTTTGAGTAATTCAGTAACTCATTAATTATTTAGTATATACTAAATACAAATAAGCTAATTATTTAGTAACTACTATAAATTATGCAGTATCTACTATGAATTATTCAGTATCAACTTTGAATGATTCAGTAACTTTTATTGATAATCCAGTAAATACTAGAAACTATTCCATTTCTACTATGAATTATTCAGTAACTACCATCATTCAGTATCTCCTTAAAAGTATTCAGTTTATACCATCATTCAGTAACTAGTTCTTCAGTATCTACTATGAAAGATTCAGTAATGTTGTTAATTTTTCAGTAATTACTGTGAAATAACAGTGTAAGTTATGTAGTTATGGAGTAGTGAGGATTTGAAGTGCGGACCCTTGACACCTTATTGAAATCTGTTGTCCTAATTTTGTTCTCAGATTAATTACTATAATCAGACCAATCCGGGGGTGTTGCCTTACATCGCCACAGACATCGCTGGACTGTCCTCCAGCTTCTGTTCCACCTTCCTGTCCTGCAACAAGTTCCTTCTGGAGAACAGAACCGGACCTTCTGTCATTTCTAATGCTGCAATGTAGCGTCCAGCTGCTCTTACTGACTGTTTACTCACTCACTTTATAAAAGATGAGATACAATACAACCAAAACACTGGGCTTTGGGCATTTTTATGGGCTGGTCATTTTGGACAATATGGGAAAACCGTGTTTTTGTTCTTATGAAAATGTCTCGTGCTGAAAGAGTGAAACGTTTTATGAGGGAATTCAGAAACTCTCAGTTTACATGCCACTCACAGTGATTCTGTGTGTGTGGTCCTGTTTGTTTTTATTTTTTTGTGCCAGTTATTCTCAAGCATGAAATAATGTTTTGACTTTACTGGAGTAAATGGTTTTTAAAGGGTTTTTAAATATGAAATAATCTGATTAATTAGCAGTTTAAACTCTGCACTATTTACATCAATTTTGGTCTTGATTACTGAACCTTAAATACACATAATACAACATCCTAGCAATATTTACTGTGATTGCTCGGTACAATTTATATGCATTTATTTATTCAATTCAGTCCGATGCAGTGGTACCTTTTAATTCGATATATTTTTTAATACAGCAATGATAAAAGTGTCTGCAATTGTCCATTATGTTAATATGTTAATGTTCGTTTTTTCAGATTATTTGAACTGATAAAAGTACAACATCTGACACAAAAATGCTTTAAGGTGTCCCAGTCGGATGGTCAAGCCACAAGTCTGTGTTAGCCACACACTAGGCCCGTGCTATAATGCTGTTCATGATAAAACATTATGATGCCTTGCAAAATAATATACTGCTGTAATATATAATATACTTTATTGTTACATCCTTAATTTGGATGTCAATAAATTCATTTGAACATGTGTAACTAATATCTTGCACATCAAATGCAATTAAATGCATTCAGACAGCAAAAGCACTATTTTATTTGCCTTTTCTCAGATGATTTGAACTGGCAAACATTTGTGTAATCCGTTGTCTTCGAAAGCATCTTAAGCAGAGTTATGGAAATTACAGTTGTGTGCACTTCTGAATATTTAGCGTTTTTGTGTCGTAAATTCGTGTCACATTCCGAGTCTTTGGCGTCCTTTAGATGAAGGGAATATGTATCAGAAGATTTTCTGCCAAGGAAATTGTTTTTGCACTGTGGCGGAGGTTTTTTCCCCCCAAAGATATGCTCAACATCTATTTAGCGCCACCTTGTGGCCAGGATATAAAATGCAGGAGCCAAATTAGGCAAAAAAAATTCCCCATAAATGTCTTTTGTCTAATATTAATGATGATGTTTTGCGATATTTAAAAAGTCCATTTTGGTCCATTTTGAAAAATGAATATGGCCCAACTCTAGTCAGACAGCCTTGCTATTACGGACCCCTTATATGCTTTCGGTACGTTGTAAAAGGTCTGCTGTTTATTCCATTCATGAACAGACGTCAAACTCTGGGTTCCTTCTTTAAGTTCTTCCTTCCCTGCCTTGTGCTCCACTGTAAGAGAAAAACGTGACTGGCGTTGAAGTAGACTTCCAAGTCCATCCTTTGACCTCTCCAGATGGTCAGCCTGCAGCTGCAGTGAGACGCTCTGCAAGGTTCCCTGGAAAAGCTCCAGCATGTCCTCCACCAGCTGGGGTGTGTAACCCTCATGAAGAACCTCCGGGGGCCAGCTTGGAGCTATGGTCACATACGGAAAGTTCTGGTCAATGGTCCTCAGAAACTCCTGGCCTGTGATGTAGCCTTGAACACTGAAGGCTCCATAAGCCACATCCATGTTGACCCAGGTTGGGTGGTACAGTAGATCGTTATCATAGGCCTGCCGAAGTAACTGCAGTGAGACGGCCAGTTGGCTTTGAGACTTGACTCTCAGGTAGATGCCCCATGGCTTTTTGGAGGCCACGATCAGTTCCAAGCAGTCTTGGAGCGGCAACTCTGGCTGAGAGTCCTCAACCACTGGAATCTTTGACGTTCCTGAGCCAGATATTACTGGAATCACAAGCATCCCACCAGGGCTGTCTACAAAGAAAAGCTTCTATTAATATTTAAGGAAATAAGAAAAGATGGTGAAAAAAATTCCTCCTTACTGAAACATAGTTGATGAGTAAAGTAAAGATGGTAAGTAACAGACAGCATGTTGTTTCCAAAACTGCATCAATGAATGAAAATATGGACGAAATCCAGGTTTCAAAGCGGCTGCTTCTACTGTTTTTAGCGTCTTTCCGGCAAGTCTGTAGCAAAAATAACACCTCTACAAGAATGCTAATTTCTCCTAGCGGCCTTATGAGATTCTAGTAGTATGTTAGCACTAAGCTAACAGGGATTTACATGAACTTTGGCCATTTTCCACAAAACATGCCATGTTTTTTCAAAGCTTGTAACAGTCTGTCATATGCTTTACCTTGGAGTTCAGTAAAGAACCTTGGCCTACACAGAGAATGGTTCTAGTATGTTTGTGTTAAAAAAGGGTTCTATACAGCACCACCAAAAAGAGTTCTTCTGTTGTTACAAGCTTGACATCCTAACAACAGAAGAACACTTTTTGATGCTTATAAAACCATTTCCAAAAAGGTTCCATATAGAACCATATACAAAACATTCTCCTTCAATTTGAAGAACCATTTCACCATGAAAAGGAGCATGAAATGGTTCTATATAGGACTAGGGTCGAAATTAAAATGACATCATTCCCAGTGCTTAAGAACCCATAAAGAACCATCTTTTTAAGAGCGTAGAACTAAGATTTATTTCTTTTTCTTACAGAAACCATTTAAGGCACTGAGGGTTCCCCAGTGAGTTTGTACACTGATCAGGCGTAGCGTTCTGACCACCTCCTTGTTTCTACGCTCACTGTCCACTTTATCAGCTCCACTTACTGTATAGCTGCACTCTGTAGTTCTACAGTTACAGACTGTAGTCCATCTGTTTCTCTGATACTCTGTTACCCTGTTCTTCAGTGGTCAGGACCCCCATGGACCCTCACAGAGCAGGTACTGTTTGGGTGGTGGATCATTCTCAGCACTGCAGTAACACTGACGTGGTGGTGGTGGTGTGTTAATGCATGTTGCACTGGTCTGAGTGGATCAGACGCAGCAGTGCTGCTGGAGTTTTTAAACAGTCCACCAACCAAAAATATCCAGCTGACAGCGTCCTGTGACCACTGATGAAGGACTAGAGGATGACCAACACAAACTGTGCAGCAGCAGATGAGCTGTCGTCTCTGACTTTACATCTACAAGGTGGACCGACGAGGTAGGAGTGTCTAATAGAGTGGACAGTGAGTGGACACAGTGTTTAAAAACTCCAGCAGCACTGCCGTGTCTGATCCACTCGTACCAGCGCAACACACACTAACACACCACCACCACGTCAGTGTTACTGCAGTGCTGAGAATGACCCACCACCCAAATAGTACCTGCTCTGTGAGGGTCCATGGGAGTCCTGACCACTGAAGAACAGGGTAACAGAGTATCAGAGAAACAGATGGACTACAGTCTGTAACTGTAGATGATCAGTGTATAATTCTACTTGTTAGCTCTATTAGTCTTGTAGCCAAAGTACAAAACAAAAGTAGCAGACTCAAGCCACTCAACATGTCCTGGGTACAGTGTGAAAGAAAAATCCGTGTCAGTTCAATTCTTCTAACATCGAAATTGATCTGTTTACGGCTTTGTTCACAGTCAAGCTCTTTCTAATCTGCCATACCTTCGAGCAAAGAGAGCAGAGAGCCTCTATCAGCCACAGTGTCCCACAGGATGTTTAGGCCATCACTGTTCGCAGGCTTGAAATAGTCCACGATGTCCCCACCCGGGTAGAACCTTCTGGGTCGGTCTTTCTGCTCTGAGCGGTGCAGGAAATCAGTGTTAGCTAAAGTATAAAAGACAGGATGGGGTATAAAGGTTATTGATGGCACTCACTGACAGCCTCTTTGAGCTGGGACAGCACCGGCTCGTAGATGTCGTAATAGAGGCGCTGAGGGTTGCTGTTGTCCCTGATGAAGAGAAGGTCATCCAGAGTCGGGTTGTCCTCCCCCTGCCACAAGGTCAAACTGAACCTGGAACACACCGAGAGTACATCATACAATGTAAATAAATGTGAAATGTGCATGAATGTGGTATAGATGGTTCTACATAGAACCTTTTTTGGAGAAAGGGTTCTATGAAGCACCCAAAGGGATTCTTCTATTGCTACACACTTGACATTGTAACAATGGAAAACCACTTTTGGGTGCTCTATAACATCATTTTCAAAAAGGTTCTGTATAGAACCATCTACAGCACGTTCTCCATCAATCTGACAAACGCTTTTTTTATCCTAATCTAACTTTTAATTTTTAATTTGGTCATTTAACTATCATAACACAATTTCTCATTTGACTTTTAATTTGATGATTTTCTCTTTTAAATTCGCTGTTTTGATCATGGGCGGCACAGTGGTGTGGTGGGTAGTGCTAATGCCTCACAACAAGAAGGGCCTGGGTTCGATTCCCCAGCCAGGCGACTGGGGTCCTTTCTGTGTGGAGTTTGCATGTTCTCCCCGTGTCTGTGTGGGTTTCCTCTGGGTTCTCTGGTTTCCTCCCACAGTCCAAAGACATGCAGTCAGGCCAGTTGGACAGGCTAAATTGCCCCTAGGTGTGAATGACTCTGTCTGTCTGCCTTGTGATGGACTGGCGACGTGTCCAGGGTGTATCCTGCCTTAGGCCTGATGACCACTGGGATAGGCTCCAGCACGGGGAACCCAGAAGGAGAAGCGGCTTAAAAGCTGTGTGTTTTGCTCATGTTTTAATTGGGTTTTTAATGTTGCTTTTAATGATGTTTTTCTGTTTGTGTTTTTAAACAACTGTGTTATTTTCTCAATTGTAAAGCACTTTGAATGACTGCAGTGTATGAAAGGTGCTATATAAATAAATTTGTCTTGCCTTTAATTACACAAAGGGTTCTTGGAGGTGCTCGTGGTTCTATGACAAACCACTTTCCACCACAGAACAGGTGTTATTTAGGTGGTGGCTGTTGGTGCCTGCAGTGATGCTGAGGTGTTAAAAACTCCAGCAGCACTGCTGTGTCTGATCTACTTGTACCAGCGCAACACACACTAAAACACCACCACGTCAGTGTTACTGTAGTGCTGAGAATGACCCACCATTCAAATAATACCTGCTCTGTGAGGGTCCATGGGGGTCCTGACCACTGAAGAACAGGGTAACAGAGTATCAGAGAAACAGATGGACTACAGTCTGTAACTGTAGAACTACAGAGACCAGCTATACAGTAATATGGTATCTTTTTTTGTATTTATCATGCTCTACACTTGTTTCTGTGAGTGAGCACTTGTGTTATGTGTAAATGTTAGAGATTTAAGATTCAGAAGGGTAGACAATCAATTAAAATGGAATTCGGCAATGTTTTCAAATTTCCCAAGTGCTAAAGTACCTGGAAGACTGACTAAGGAGCCAGCTGAGATGTGGCCATCCATTCTTGGCCATGACTGCCAGAACAGGAAAGGTGATTTTTTGGGGAAGGTGTTTGACAGTGTCATACATTTCCTCCACCATGGCCTGGGTGTATGTCACATTTGGGATGAGCGGAATGTAAAGAACCTTCCAGCCTGGTGAAATGGTGACATCTGGAAACTTCTTCTGAATGAGGTCCAGGAACCTGTTGGGTTCAAGGAACAAGCAACTACTAAGATACCAATCAGAAGACTTAAAAACATGGTGTCATTGAAAAAGATCATTCCTTCACGGCTACGGTTCAGGCTTATTCAGATGAACACTTGAAGCATGTTAAAAGGCACATATCTACATTGGATGGTTCCAAGAACATTGATTCTATGGCCTCTATGTTCCCTGAATCTCAAGCCTGTGGAGTGGTTTCAGGCTATTATAACAAGAAAACAATTCACAACAACCACACGCTTAAAAATAAAGGTTCCAACGTAGTTCTTTGACAGTTCTAGGAAAAACATTTGGATGACACGGAAAGTTTACGTTATGTGATAGTTCTTTAAAATGTTTTTTACCCACACACCAAATTTGCAAATGGTTCTTTAAAGCTGTGGTTCTTAAAACCGAAAGGCAATTAGCTAAAAATATTAACCAGGGAGCCTTGAGGACTCATTCAAGAACCACTACTATAACCTCTTTCTGCAACCCCCCTAGTGGCCTTTCCATGGGTAGAACGTTTACAGACGCCAATATTTTTAATTAATACGATCAAATAAAACGTTATTTCCTGTAACTCTGATATCAGATGAACTAGGACACTGTCGTTTCTCTGTATGTGAGTTGTTGTGACTCTATGTTGAGCTGCTGGTGAGCAATGAGGGGTGAAAGAGAGGGACGAGAAACCCAGTGCTGTGACAATAAATCACACCTCTCCACAAAGACTGATAACTGCCGCTTTCTTCATATCAAACGTATAAACCACCAACAATATTGAAGAAAAAAATGCATAGTAAAAAACTGAGGGGTCTATAAAACAGGCAGACAGTGCATTCATTTTCTGGCTACTGAGAAAAGATGTTAAAGAACCATACAGTGACTCTGGGGTTCTAGGCAAACAACTAGATTAGATTAGATTAAGTGACCCTTATTAGTCCCATAAACGGGGAAATTTCATCTCCACATTTTAACCCATCCACGCAGTGAAACACCACATACACACTAGTGAACAGTGAGCACACTTGCACTGAGTGGTGGGCAGCATTATCTGCAGCGCCTGGGGAGCAGTTGGGGGTTGGGGGCCTTGCTCAAGGGTGCTTCAGCCATGTACTGTTCGCTCAGGGAATCAAACCGGCGACCTTCCAGTCACAAGGCTGGTTCCCTAACCTCCAACCCATGACTACGCCCACCCACCAGTGGGCAGCCCTATCTGCAGCGCCTGGGGAGCAGTTGGGGGTTAGGTGTCTTGCTCAAGGACGCCTCAGTCACGTATTGTTGGCACCGGGGATCGAACCTTCCGGTTACTGGGCCGATTCCCTAACCTCCAGCCCACGACTGCCCCAGAAAGTACCGTTAGTTTTAAAATACTATTAGATATACTGTACTTGTTGATGTTAAATAATCTATTGTAAAATTGATATACGTTTTAAAAATAGATGTTATTTGAGATTATAGTGATTATTTTCAGTAATTTCAATGCAGCCTCACCCCTTGGTCATGGTTATAATGGACTCTTCCACGTGGTTATGGCATGTGACTAGACAGTGCAAAGACAGAATCATGGAATCATGGATCATATCAAGTCATCAAGTGCAGCAGAAAAAACAAAAATAGATAGGAGAGCAAAAGTCAACCTCATTTTTCCTTAATCTTAATCTTAATGGGGTCCTCAGCTCACTGGGGCCCTAGGCGGCTGCCTACCTTTGCCTAGTGCAAAGTCTGCCCGGGCTGGAAGGTTCTTTGGGGCACCAAAAAGTTGGTTCCATGTGGTAAAATCTTGTGGAATCCATGTACAAATGAGGCCAAAATGTGCTACTGGATAGGTGCAGCTTCCCTAATAAACTGGCAATGTGGATTTTTCTAGTATTTAAAGACTTCACACACATTTGCAACACTATAATACTAAGTGTTAATACATTCATACTTAATTCATGTGAAATGTATTTGTTTTCTGCTCACCGAGTTGCGTTGACCACGGGCCAGAAACTAGGAACATTTGGGCCTGGAAGAATATCAGCATTTATCCATACAGGACGGTTTATTCCGGTTTGATTCTTGATCCTCAGAAGATTGAGTGAGGGCTCTACAGACTGAAGACTTTTAAAGTCCAGCTTTATTCCTAGTCAGAGGAAAATGAAGTTATTCGGAACACAAAATGGCACAACATACTACACGTCTCTATTGGGTCAGTCTCCATTTGGAGTGGGAATCCAGGTGGATTCATTAAAAAAAAAAAAAAAAGATTTCATCCCAAACCTAAATAATCTCAATACGTCAATTAACATTTCCTATTATCATATATGCAGAAAGGAGCTTAATTCCATTTTACAGTCACTGGAGTTGTATGAATATGGTGTAACATCAGTGACGGTGACTCCAGTGACATCAGAGTTAAAACTGAGGATTTTGTAAATTGGCCGACTCACTGGTGGTCAGGTGACCTTGTTTATTTAAAATCAGTAATAAAAGTAATTTATGGCTTTATTCTGACAAAAGTTTAATAACCCAGCTGTTAAAGCACATAATGCCGGTGACATATAGAAGTTCTGAGTTGCCTGATACACAAAATTAATAATAAATTAATGAAATAAAGTGAGCGAAGGTGACTTGCTTTCTTGGGCCTTGAGATGCTTCCTGTCTGATGAGCCTCGACCCAAAGAAGCAGTTTAATAGAGCTGAAAACACAGTGTTCAAATGTAGAATAAGAGTCCTGATAACACCAGTGACCAAAATCTCTGTGACAAATGCATTTTTTAGACAAAATACATAATTCTTTTTTATGCAGTATAATGTCAATGATGTAAAAAGTCAATTTGAATCTGTTTTATACAAATTCCAAAATTGAACCTTTTGAATTAAAAATGTAGTTTTATTTTAAAAAAGGTTTCTCAAATGTTGCAAGTTGGTTTTGTGACGAGCTGTTTTACAGATGTGACTATGAAACCAGATAAAAAGGAAAAATCAGAGAATTATGAGGGAAAAGTCTTATTTAATCTTGATAAACCTGATATTTTAAGCATCTTTTTAAGCCCTGCAGGCTTTGTGACATGCTTTCCCACTCCAAATGGAGAGTCACTATTATTAGTGATTCTTCACCTTTCTTAGATTTGAGTACAGCGTCTAGCCACTCTTCCATAGTGTTGTCGCTGTAGACGTCTGGCGGATGGGCCATGATTGGAATGTTGGTTTCGTTGACGGTGTTATGGCCTTCAACGTTCACATCGGCCTCCAGAATCATGACTCCACCTGATGTGTTTGATTAGCACGGTGATTATCTGAGCTTTATATGAAGTGACGCTGCATTTGAATAGATCACAGAACCTGCTTATCTTGTCATCATCAGTGTAGATAGCTTTCTGACTTCGATAAGAGCCGTAGCAGTTAAATGATGTTATCTTAAGCCTGATGCCTTCACTAGTTATATAATAGTGCAGTTTTAAATGTGGTTTTAGTTCAAGAGATACTTCAAGATGTAAAAAGTACTATTTACTTTCCAGAGCTTTGTTCATTTCAGCTTTGCTGTTCGCAGCGTGATACCATGTGGCATAGAGCCCATCCTTCTCCTGAATCTCTCCATTTTGGAGGAGAAATTCCAGCATATCTCCATCTGTAGGGAACGACACCACGGTCTCCGAGCCTCCTAAGGACACAAATAACCAGATATATATCATTACACATCTGAAAAAATGTGGCTCCTAACAACCACCTGGAAGACCTGATAGACACAAAAACTGCCCCTATTAGATGAACAGCACTTGAAAATCAAGATGAAAATCAAGCTGCTTCAGATCTGAAAACATCCACAGGTGTTTCTGTCCATCCTTCCACTGTAAGAAGACCACTCAGTGCTGTGGGTCTGAAAGGATGTGTAGCTGATCAAGAAGAACCTCACTGAGAAAAGGAGATGGACACATCAAACAAAGAAGCTGAACAATGGACTGACCACCCCAGAGTCCAGACCTCAGCACCACTGAATGTGTTTGATTGCCTCAGAAGATCTACCCAGCTTCTAAGGCTGAACTTTGGATGTGTGTCTGCAGGTTCTTTGAGGAGCTGAAAGTGAGTCTCCTGAAAAGAATGGAAGCTGGAATGAAGGGAAAGAGTGACTCACTAAATCCTGAAAATGTGAAATACTGTGAAACATGTTTTCTGCTTTCCTGACACTGAAAAATGAATAACTTGTACTTTATGGACGTTTTGGTGTGATATTAAATAAATGAAGGCTGGGCTCTGACTTTTGCTCAGCACTGTATGTGTGTAGGGGAGCTCACACACTTTCTTTTATACATTCACTCTCTCACATTTAGCAGGCTGAAGATTCTCCACTAGAGGGAGTTATTAGTTCTCAGGTAGATTTTTATATGTGCACCACTGAAAGGGAGGAAACCCACACCAGCAGCACACACATCAAACAAAGAAGCTGAATAAAGGACTGACCACCCCAGAGTCCAGAACTCAACATCACTGAATGTGTTTGATTACTTCAGAATTCTAAAACTGAACTTAAGTTGGAATAAAGGTAAAGAGTGACACACTGAAAACTCAGATAGCTGCTTTTATATTCAGTTATTGAGCCTTATGCGTAATTTCCTGTTAAACATGTTTGTAAATAACTTGAAAAGTGGTCTCTGAATTTGCACATTATTGAATACAAGGATTCTAAGATGATGAAATACTGACTAAGCTAAAAAAATTAAAGAGGCCATATCAAAGAAAAATAAATATTTACATAGATCAATGTAGTATGTAACCATTTTCAAAGTTTCTATAACATATATATGTGTGTGTGTGTGTGTGTGTGTGTGTGAGACTGTATATGTATGTGTGTGTGTGTGTTTGTGTGTATGTGTGTGACTTTATATCTGTGTGTGTGTGTGACTGTATATATATATATATATATATATATATATATATATATATATATATATATATATGTGTGTGTGTGTGTGTGTGTGTGTGTGTGTGTGTGTGTGTGTGTATGTATGTATATATAGTTCACCCCTCAGTCCATACAGTCTATACATGAAAACTAAACTACAAAAATTGCTTTTGCGATGTCACCAAAAACAAAACATTTGCATATATTCACCTATTTAGCCTACAGCAGTTTAGCTCTGCCCACTCACACTGAAGTTATAAGGAGTGTTTCAGCCCGGATTGCTTTTTAAAAGAGGCACAATAAAGTGCAGCCAATCAAAACAGAGCTCATTTACATATATCAGTCTTAAAGGCACAGTAACAAAAACAGGCTGTTTAATTCTAAAGGATAAAGAGAAGTTGGAAAATGGTCACAAGATTCTGAATGGACTATTTTGGATACATACAACCACACCACTGTTATATGTGGAGCTCTTTTAAGAATTTCTAGATGTAAGCAGAGAGATTCACAAAGCTAAAGATGATGCTAAAATGACTGAGAAAGGTTTGCAGCCTTATGAATGAGGACTGATAATCCTGTGGTTATAGGTACCCTTAAAATTTGGACTCAATTTAGACAGCACTTTAAAATTAGACAGACTCTGCTTACTCAAAGCCCAATTTGCAACAATAATTCATTTCTTCCAGCGAAACTGGATCAAACCTTTATAACCTGGCAGAACAATAGACTAACTAAATTTGGTGATCTATACATGGGTGGGATCTTTGCCCGTTTTGAAGGCTCACGTACTAAGTACAGTCTTGGTCAGTCGGATCTGTGGCGATATTTTCAGGTCCGGGATTTTGCTTGGGCTCATGGTGTGACATTCCCTGATCTCCCCCCCAGCAAAACCAAGTAGATTACATATTAGAAATTTTACCCAATATTAAAGGGTTCATTTCCAAGGCCTATTCAATAATTTTATCTATAAATAACACTTCCATAGACAGAATGGGGAGAAAGAGAGCTAGGTAGAGATTGGTTGGATAGTGTAGTGGTTAACACCTCTGCCTTCTATACTGTAGACTGGGGTTCAATCCTCAACCTGGGCAAACACCCTACACTATACCAATAGGGGTCCTTGGGCAAGACTCCTAACACCACCTTGGCCTGCCTGTGTCAAATGATCAAATTGTAAGTCGCTCTGGATAAGAGCATCAGCCAAATGCCATAAATGTAAGTCTCCCTGAAGATATGCAGAGTATATGTGCTTTACAGAGAGTTAACGACAGCACCTCTTGTGCGCGACTGGGTCTCTTGCAATTCAAGGTTCTCCATCGCATACATTGGAGTAGGGCTGAGTTGTCTTCCTTCTATCCTGATGTTGACAGTGGCTGTCTCAGATGCACTATAAATACAGTGGACTTGTGTCATGTGTTCTGGCTATGCCCTAAACTATCAGCCTTTTGGGCTGCTGTGTTTGATGCTCTTTTAAAAATCTGTGGCTTGATAGTTGAGCCGTGCGCTGAAACTGCTGTATTTGTAGTTACAGATCATATCTCATACGATAGGCAGATCCTTCTAAACTGGAAGTCATCCATTCCTCCTAATTTTTATTACACTTGGAAGCCCTTGTTAACTTATTTTTCTGATATGAAAACTGCACAATTATATAATATTACTGTATCATGTTTCACTTTACATTTACATTTACGGCATTTGGCAGACGCTCTTATCCAGAGCGACTAACAATTTGTTTTTTTTTTTTTGTTTTTTTTACACAGGTAGGCCAAGGTGGTGTTAGGAGTCTTGCCCAAGGACTCTTATTGGTATAGTGTAGGGTGCTTGCCCAGGTGGGGATTGAACCCCAGTCTACAGTGTAGAAGGCAGAGGTGTTACCCACTACACTAAACAACCACTATGTGAAAAATGATGTGATAATTTTTCAAAGTTTCAGTAATATTCGCACCATTGAGTTTTTCTTTTCTTTTTCTGACCACCATTTGGTTGACCTATACATACACATGACTACGAAGGGTGTTACATGTTATTGATTACATCTCATTATTAATTTGATATTATAAAATCTGATTTTGTTTTTTGTGCTTGTGTACCTGATTTGTCTGCCAATAAAATAAATATTAAAAAAATAAAATAAGAATATTAAAAAGAGAAAAATTACCCCTTCAGAGTACTGTAAAAAAAAAAAAAAAAAAAGAAAGAAAGAGGACTGATCATTTAAAGCACGGCAAGAAATGGCCATAAAGAGAAAATTACAAGAAGTTATCAGTTAATAACCTTTGTTGTTCCCATAAAACGTAGATAAAATACTGAATAAAGCATAAAACATTCACACACACATTATCTTCTGTCGATACTGTTTAAATCTACATTACGCTGCTGTTGGGACAAAACCTCGCATCTCCAAAATGACAACTTTACACGAGAAGGAAAAAACTTCCTCTACTTTTAATGTAAGTCAGTGGAACCAGGCTTTTTTTCCAAGTAATTGTGGGCCATTTCTTGTAGCCCATTCATCATGAAATTTACACACACTGTGAAGGGTAACAGGCATTTTCAAGTCATGTCAAAAACTGAAAAATGACAAAAAGGACGATATGAGGTTTCGTCTGTACAACTGCGATTATTTTACATAACTTTTTACACGATAAAGTCACACCAATTATCACATAGCAATCATCTTACATATAACAAGTCATTTCAATATCACAGTGTAGATGTTAACTAAGCAGGCTGCAGAATATTTAAAAATCTAATGTTATTTCAGAAGCTGACCTGATCCTGAGTTCATGGTCAGAAGCACTGAGGTCACAGTGATGACGGTGAGCAGCAGGAGCAAACCAACTCCAACACAGAGCATGATGAACGGCTCCCTGCTGAAGATCCCCAGTGCAGTCTTCGCTCTCTTCTCTTCACTTTCTCCCTCATCCCGTTTGTTTTCTTCTCTTTCGTCCTTTTTCTCCTCCATTCTGCTGGGCCTTGCTGTTTCTGCTGTAGCCTATTGCTCTCTGTGTCTTGTAAACGTCTTAGAGGCACTCGATCATTTAAAGTGTAAACTTTATCAGTGGACCATAAAGAGCAGTGACTGTGGAGAGATAGTGCTTTGTGCTGCTGTTATCTAACTTCAGCAAATGATTCTTGGCCTTTGGATTGAACAGAAACCATGAGGCCTGTGCCGGTAGCAGAGTCCTCTTATATTCGGGCACTGTGTGGAAAATAACTGGCCAGAAATGCATCCAGTGCTTTCTTTGATTTACTTTTTTCGTCTGGTAATTTTGAGACGGCCCCTAACGCTGAAGCAGAAAGAGGAGCTAACAAGGCGATAGCATGCAAACTGAAGCTTAACGTTTGTGAAATAATAAGAATATTATAACATCATAAAAGCACAGTTCAGTAAACGTTGTCATTGTAGAATGACGTCATCTTTTATTTGGCCACAAAACTGTCATTTATCTAGTAAGAAAGAAAAATGTCGCATGAACTTCACCGTCCGAGGGGTTTTGGGCACTTAGCTTATCCTGATGACTTTGAGGAGAGGAAATAACAAAAATCAGCAGTTGAAGGAGTCAATAATAATGCATGTGTATTCAATATTTAGGTGAAAAGCTATTGGATTTGATATCAAAGCATTTAATAAATCTGTTTATTTTATTTGCCTGCACTTTCGTCATCATTCTGTCCATCAAAGAAGATTTTTCACCCTCACAAAAAAGGAAAACATCTTGGTGATCATAGGTCATATTTTATCAAATAATCAGTTTTAACAAAAAAGGTTCAACCAGTGCAGCTCAACAGCTGTGTTTACAGAAATGTCCTCTACGGTACAATAAATGTGCTATTGATGTTGAATCATGTTAAAGAGCTCATGTTCATGCGTGGGAGTACCTTTGTCTCGCTATGGACGGCATGAAATTAAACAATAAGTGAAGTGAGGTTTTTAAATTGGCAGTAAATAGTTTTTACCGTCGCTAGGACGACCATTACTGCGGTAACTCGGTCAACCATCACTGGACACCGGCCAAGAAACGAATCGCTTTGTTTATTTATTTATTTCCCTGGGGTGAAACACTTTGGTCATGAACGAATGTTACAAGGACACACGGTTGCTGTTAGAATAAAACCTTGTTTCTCATTTTGTGGTTTTCCCTTTGTTGCAAAAATGCCGCCTTTATATCGTGTGGAAAATTCATGATGAATGGAGCAATAGAAATGATCCACAGTGATTGGGGGAAAACCCTTTTACATTAACTTCCATTCAAAGTTAAGCATGATTTGCTCCTGAGTGATGTAACCGTCTGGTCTCGGAGGAAGCAGATTAGCCTTTGCCCTCCTAGCACTGGTAGTATCGTGTGACTGAGGGAGTCCTAAATGGTGGGTGGAATTGGAAACGGCTAAAATTGGGGAGAAAATTGGGCAACCCCCCCCCCCAAAAAAAAGTATGTTCTATCTTTTTGTGTAAAATTACTATTTTTCGGGATAAGCTGTAATAAGTCTATATGGTCATTCTGACAGATTGCAGTTCTCTACAGGAAACGTAGGGGGCGATATGGCTTCTGTTGTTTAATTGCACTAAAAGATTGTTTGTCACATAAATGCAACTTTGAATGATTGCGGCAGCGAAGTGAGTGGAATTGAAGACAGCATAGTCAGTTAATTGCATACTAGCTAACAGATCAGAGGTCAGCAACATGCGGCTCATGCAGCTCTTTTACTGCCCTGTTGCGGCTCCACAGCAGCTCCAAATAAATAAACAAAGCTCTGCTGATCGTTCAGTGCAGTTTAACAGTAAATGGTCTTAAATGCTGGAGTTAAAGTAGAACTGCTGATTTACCCTTTAACCCTGAAGATCAGCCCAGACTGCTGGTCACCATAGCAATGACAGCAATCTCGACTAGCTAGTAGTTAAAGATTTGGAGACAAATGGACTTCTTTACGATTATAGTCACTCCAGCTGGTTTCCTGATACGTTTCATCTGAAAGGAGAAACGGTCAAACACTTAAAAAGTCGCGAGGCTGAAGTCGCTTCTCGTTCGCCAGCTTCTTGTTCAAATTTTTCCGTTCCACGTTACATTCTGCCGCATCAGGCGCCATTTAAGGTGGAACGGGAAGATTCGAACAAGAAGCTGGCGAATGAGAAGCGACTTCAGCCTCGTGAAAAGTTTGCAGAAAAGACAAAAAAAAAAGTTTTGTGGAAAAGTTTCCTGCTGGAGATGCAAGAAAAGCAGCTATAGCTGAGCTGAAGCTTAAAGCAGCACTTTCAGTACATCAGCACATACTGAGACACATTTATAGCCAAGATGGTAAAATGGACATCCAATGTTGTGGCTCCCAAGGTGGTTAGATTTTTATTGAAAGGACAAAATTGCTATTTTTAACATTTGGTTTGCCAAGAATAGAAATAATTATTATTTGTGTTGCCAAAAAATGTACTTTACAGAATCTCAGCATAATTCATTCCCAAAGAAAAGTGCACTGACTTAGAATGATGCATTGTGCCACTTCATGGTAATAGCACAGTCAGTCGTGTGCAAAAGTTTCGGCACCCCGCTCAAACGACATGTTTTGTTGATTTTCTGAAAATAGGTTAAAACATGCTCTGCACAGAAGTGTCTTCTCTGCAGAGGACATGTCCACTTATTTTCACCTAGAAAATCAAGTGGTGGTCAAACGTCTGCATGGCAGTAGTGAGCAGGTATGCTATCTGATTTTCCTCTCCAGTGCAGTCTGCGGCCTGTTGGAGGTTTTCTCAGGTATTATCAGCCTAATCCTCCTCTTCGGTGAGCCGTCACCCGAGGACAGATACTCCTGGACAACAGTGGGTGCTGTGGGCACTGGGGTTGTGGAGTTTTCCCCCACTTCTTGTGAACCAGTTGGCTCTTCCTGTGGACCACCGATGTTTTCCAATGGGCTAACTGGCAGGTTCAAGTCTGGATTTGTGGCTTGCTGGGGGTCTGTGGTTTTCACCATGCTGAGTGGCTGTACTGTTGCTGCTGAAAGATCTAAGCTGTGTGTCAATGGGACGGCAGAGTTTTGCAAGATTTGAGATTCAGAACTGCTAGCAGTAGCAGTGTTAGCACTCATTAAACTGTTGTTGCACTGGATTTCTCCATCAGCTGGGTAGTTGGTGTCACTCTGATCATTCAAAACGTCCTCCTTGTTGTTCCTACTGGATTCCTGGTCATTTTTCTTTGACGCTGTTCTTTTAGATGGTGTTTTTTCGCTGTCTTGTTCCACTGTTGGCGCCTCGTCCTGCTCCTCGCTGTCGGAGCGCTTGGACTTCTTCACAGCCTTACTTCCAGACCACGGAGGCTTCTTCCTAGCTTTGTCTGTCTTAGATTTCTCTTTTGCATCATCCTTTCTCTTTTGATTTTTGCCTTTTTTGGCCTTTATGGACGTCCCATCTGCTTCATCGTCCTCGTGGCTGTGACTAGATGTGGAATGAACCCGGTTTCTTTTAAGAGGGTTCAGATTTAGCTTGACCTTTAGTTTCCTACTCAGTTGAGATCCTGGGTTGCGGCTTTTTAAACCTTTTGTCCTCCTGCTGCTTATTTTGCCAGATTTTGGGCTGTTTTCTCGTGGTTGAGATGTTTTTGTCTTGCTGATTCTATATGGGCCCTCATGCTCTTTACTAGATAAAATAAAGCCTTGCTCCAGCGACCCTGACAAATCAAAGGTTACACTTCTCTGTTCTTTAGCTGGACCTTCTTCACTCGTCTGGTTATAATGTAAACTGTCTCTGCACACAGTAGACTCAGATACCTTCCCATCACTGGGCAGTGCAGTGTCTGTGTGATTTCTAAACAAACTGTCCTGGTTTTCATTCCCAGTTTGCCTGTATTCGTACGTTTGATGACAGTGTAAGCAGTTAATGGTTTGGTAAACAGGTAAAGTGCCATATTCCTCATGTTGATGCTTCATTAAGTGATTATTTATAGGATTCCCATACATTTTTGGGTGTAATTTTTCTTTAGGTGTAAATGTTTGTCTTTGGGCAACTGATATGTGCCTTCTTAGTGCTAACTGTTCCATCCTTATGGTTGACGTGTCTTTGGAAACTCCATGAGGAACAGTTTCTGGACTGCGAAGATGGAATAGGTTCACGCCTCCATTTCTTTTTTCACCCTGTCTTTGTGCTCTAATATCTGTAGATTGAACAGAAACATTCTATGTTTGAGAGAAAGAAGAAACAATTCATGGCTCTGAACAAATTCAACAAAAACAAAAATGTATACCGAGTTCAATATTGATTTTTTTCCCCAAAATTTATGCATATTTCAGTTGGTGGACAGTCTTTCAGAGCGGTTTGGTGTGAAGTGGGTGATTGTAGAGACTCTTTACAGTGGTGGTGATGGGAACCAGGGGTCACCATGACTACAACACAGATATAGATGGTTTATTTACTATCCAAAACCAGTGAACCCACACGTGTCTTCTGAGTTCTTATATGGAATGATGACAGTAAAAGTGATTAATCTGAAGATGTTTCTCTGAGGACTATTCTGTCTCACAACACCCTGCATGTAAACCTCCACTATGAATGTTGTAGGTTAAAGCCTTCTCAAAACTATCGTAAAACTATGCCTCAGATATCAGGCAACGTATTCATAATCACTTCATTTAATAACTTCATGTGAGGGAGCTTTTAGAGGTGGACGTCTGGTTCCTATCGCCACCACTGTGAACAATTATGACTGCAAGTTTCTATAGAGCAGAGCGTTTCACACCAAACAACTCTGAATGACTTTGTTTACATCATTTAATTATGCAAGAATGAATCATTTTGACAAACCTGTGGAAATCCTGTTAAAGAAATACTTTTTTCAACATAATATCCATTAACGTTATCTGTATCGTATAGCTGATGACCACAGACAACAGTTTCAGCATGTTTAGTTGAACTGAAACAATTATAACAGAAGCTATGGATAAATCAGATTAAAGCGAAGGAATCTGATTAAGAACTCTGATCAAGGGAGGTGGATTTGAGCTCACTAATGCTCTGTACTCTTACTCTGATTTCTTTCATTTTTCTCAGTCTGTGCATGTGTGAAAACAGAGCGCCGTCCCAAAAACAGCAAGCAGAGCTTGACACAGTACCCACAAGATGCCAACGAAACACCTTTGGAGCGACACTGAAACCAACTACGTGCTTGATGAAATGAGAAATTTAAATATTAAATATTTTTTAGATGATGTAGATGATGTATGTGAGGTATATGACTCAAAAGCAGAAATCTGATTGCCGTGTGACTCATGTAGACAGGAGTTTTCCCATCCTCTGATCACCCAAGTGCAAACGCACCAAACAAATTAGTGGCAAAGTCTGGTTTTCTGCAGTTGCTACAGGTTCAGCACATACAGTGCTGTGGCAAAGTCAGAGATCACCCCTTCATTCATTTAGCTCCCTGTTAAAAAGGCCTTTAAGTAAAAGTTATTTACTTTTCAACAAAGTAGAAAATTACACACAAACAACTAAATATAATATCAGCTTTTTCAGTATTTAGCATGTTACTCTTCACCTTTATTCCCGCTTCCATTCTTTTCAGGAGACTCACTTTCAGTTCCTCCAAGAACCTGCAGACATGCCTCCAAGGTTCAGTCTTAGAAGCTGGTTGAACATTTTCCGAAGTAATCAAACACATTCAGCGATGTTGAGGCCTGGACTCTGGGGTGGTCAGTCCATTGTTCTGACAACACCAGCACCTCATTCTTTTGTTTGTCTTAAAAGCTTTTAATAAGTTCTTAAACTTCAGTTTTGGAAACTCCAGTTTTTCCATATATTTCCCTTTGACTTTCTCCTTATTTGTGCAAGTGGATTACCTTAAATCTAATCTCTGTAGAAAACTGAACGACTTGTACTTTTAGTTGTTATGACTGGACATTAAATAAATGAAATGTGGTCTCTGAACTTTGCACAGTACAGAAGAAAGTAGGCTACATATCTGCCAAATTGCTGCCAATTTACTCTTTTACCTTTAATTCTTGACTGCAGAACTGAGTGGCCTTCCGTCTCGTTCCACTGGTCACTCTCCACAGGGGTTGACCAGCCATCCTCTCTCTTATGTTGAAGTCCCCTGTGATTGTCTCTCTGCAGTAAAGTCTCTCTCCTCTGTCCACCCTCCTGGTAACCTGTTCCGAGAGTCGTTGAGCTGCAGTTGGGGCAGATGAAATGGTTGTCCACTGACTTGACATCAAATGAAGTGTTCTCTTTGTTCCAGGGCTGTGGGCCTCTGTGGTTGCTGTTATGGAGTGAATAAGCCATGGAGAGAGCCTCCTTGTCTTCAGAGAAGTCCCACTGCGCAGAAGCCTGGCTGGACTGTTCCTCAGCTTCATTTTTCTCCTGCAGTTTAAAGTTCTTACCCAGTTTCCTGTATACAAGAGCGAGTAGTCCAAGAGTAATCCCCACACCACCTGCAACACAACAGATTCAGTGTCAGAAGAAAGAGTCAGTTTTCCTCATATACCATCAGCCAGGACTTGCTTGGAGTCTGTCTTAGTTTTGCACTGAAACTTCTAGGCTAATGCAGATAACAAGTAAGAAGTAACAAGCTTATATCCCAGTTAGACCTCTGCAATGAACCCATCCATGCAGTGAAACACCACATACACACTAGTGAACGCACACACTAGGGGGCAGTGAGCACACTTGCCTGGACAGCCTATCCACAGCGCCTGTATCTATCAGACACGCTTTGAAGAAACAGTAGGCAGAGTATTGCATCAAAAGACCCCAAGCCCCCCACACAGTGCAACGCCATGGTCAGGAGTCCTTTGACGTGGACAGGAGTCCATGACTGCCCAGGATAAGAGGTAGTCATGGGCTGGAGGGGAACCAGCCTTGTGGTCCCTGTGGTCACTGGTTCGATCCCCTAAGCTGATAGTACGTGACCAAAGTACTCTTGAGCAAGGCACCTAACCCCCAACTGCTTCTCGGGTGCTGTGGATAGGGCTGTCCACTGCTCTGGGCAAGTGTGCTCACTGCCCCCTAGTGTGTGCATTCACTAGTGTGTATGTGGTGTTTCACTCAAGTTCAAGGACAACGGTTTATGAGATGATCCAAGTACAAAGACTAGATTATACAGATTTTCAGCAACAGTGAATAACTTTAAAATGAAAATGTTCAATTATTAAATAAATAAATAATTTTTTAATTGTTTAATTTTGTTTTATTCGTGTCATTGACCTTGTCCAGCGTAAGTGCAAACTTCAGACACTAAACATGTCCTGGCTGATCAGGAACATTTGTGGTTAATGGGAAAACTTAGCCCAAGTATTTCGCCAAATAATGTCTTGCCATTTATTGCTTTAAACAAAAATATATAAATTGGAAAATACTTACCAAGAAAGAAACAGATAGCAGTGATCGCAACATCTCGGACGTAGCGCTGAGGTGTGATCGAACTCTTAGCAGTGACGGTCACTGTAATGTTGCTGTTAGCCGGTACGCAGTTGGCCTCGGTTAGCTCCAGCACTGTCTGTACTGCTGGGTTGTCTGAACTAACACATGCCATCCTCTGCCCATTGTACAGCACTTTATCTGGAGACTGAACGTAGCTGTTGAGAAATGAAGCAAGCTCTCTCAGCTCGCAAGTGCAGTTCCAACGATTAAGGTCCAGGTTTAGCATTGATAGCCACGACAGATAGGAGAAAGCATCGGGTGCGTTCTGCAGTCTGTTGCGAGATAGATCCAGACTGCGAAGCCGTGGAAGGTTGCGGAAGCTGTTCCGGCCCAGGTATGCGATAAGGTTGTCTGACAAATCCAAAATCTCCAAGTTCCTCAGGTCTGAAGAAGCAAAAGTGCTTGAATTCAAGCTGGTCAGAAGGTTCCCCTCCAGTAGGAGAGTTTTCAAAGCCTTGGTGCTTTGAAACCAGGAACCATCAATATCCTTTAGAGCATTATTCCCCAAATGGAGGGTTTCCAGTTTACGGAGCCAGGAGAAGGTCAACGTGTCCAAGGCCTGGTTTGAGAGGCGGTTGTGGTCCAGTATTAGGGTTCTGAGGACAGTCAGGTTTTGGAAAGCATTGTCCATGATAGTAGAAATGACATTGTTGCTGAGCGCCAAGACGCTCATGTTGGATGAGTCAGAGAACACAATGCTGCCCACGGTGTCTATGAGGCCGTCAATGAGCATCAAGGCCTTGGTTGAATCTGGAGCCTCTGGAGAAACCAGAAGAAGAGGGTGTAAGAACTGGCACTCACCATCTCCTTAGCATTGAAGACAAACTACATTAAAAGTTAGTTAACCCTTTAGTACCAAACAACACAATGTATTTAATACAGCTGTTGGAGACGTCAACAAACTTATGAAAGAGGAACTGAAGTTTCTGACAATGGGTGCGTTTACATGCACTTCATAAGTCAATGACTGCAGCAAATCAGATTTGGTCAGTAATCTCATCAAGCATGTATTTGATTTCAGTGCTGCTCTGAAAGTGTTTGGCTGCGTCTCGCGGCGACGCTGCTGGCTTATTTTCGGTACCGCTGTCTGTTTTCGCACATGCTCAGACTGAGAAATACGAAAGAAATCAGAGTAAGAGTCCACAGCACTGAGAAATCTGATTACAGAGCTAAAGTCCAGCCTCTTCATCAGATTTCTTGATTGGATTTCTAGACCTTACTTTGATTTAAGAAATCAGAGCATGGTGGTGACATCCCGAAAAATAAAAATAATGCATGGTCATGGCTTAGTAAGGCATGGGAACACGATAATTAATTTGTGGCCACAACTTACTAAGGCATGGGACTGAGATAAGTAAGTCGTGACCATGATTTAGTAAAGTGTGGAAATGAGATGATGAAGCCTTGTCTCCTTGATCTCGTTCCCACGCCTTACTAAGTCATGGCCATGGCTTAATTATATCGTTCCCACACCTTACTAAGTCTCAGCCACACATTAGGATCACATTTCTATGCATTATTTTTATGCATATGTGATGTCACTAGCAGTGCTCTGTAGAGGTCTGAGCATTAAAAGCAGCGAACAAACTACAAGAGCAAAAATGAGCTCTAATTTGAAAGACGGCAATAGTGTTTGTTTGTTTGTTTGTTTGATATTTTGTGTGGTCAAAAATTCTGCATTGTTGAGACTTTTTTCTTTAAAACTCAAACACCACATTAAATACCTTAAGGTTTGGTCGACCCTCTCTGGAGCAAATGGAAACTGTTCTAGATATAGTGAATATAACACTATGACATATCCAAGGTGTTCAATTATGAAAGTATCGATATTTATCAATTAATTTGGTCACAATTGATTGTTTTTTCAAAAATATCCCAACCCTAAAATACCACCAAGTTACAGTCAAAAATATAAAGAGACACTCAGACAGTTACTTTGGTCTAACAGGATTAAACATTTTTGGAACATGTATCATTAATTACGTTGTTGTATCATCACCTATGGTGCTGGAGAGCTTATTGCAGATGATGGCATCTTCAGAGCACACAATACAGGAGGCTGGACAGGACACGGGAAACTGGACTTGAGTGAGTGACACCATCAGCGTTAGGAGAACACCTGAGAAGGACAGTTAGCATCGTCAACAAGGTCGGCCTAATTTCAGACAACGTTTAGTCTTACATTGTCCTCGTGTATAACAGATAACCAGGGCTGTCACGATTACTCCATTAAAATAATTATCCAATAAAAAAATTTAATTCTGCATGAATTAACTTAGTAATTTGTTTGCATTGGAAATGAAAAACAGCCCATTAGTCCATTTACAGGTCATTATAAAGCCATGTTTGATGGAAACCCATGAGCAGGACCTCATGATTGCATGCAGAAGTGTCACATAGTGTGAAGGAAAATTACATTTTGAAAATTGATGTTACACATTTCATTTAACTAGGACTAAAGAGCTAACTGGCTCCTCCGCAGTGATGGACAGTAACTATACACACACACACACATTTTCTAAGCCACTTCTCCCTCAGGGTTGCGGTGGGGTGCTGGAGCCTATCCCAGCAGTCATTGGGTGGAAGGCAGGATACACCCTGGACAGGTTGCCAGTCCATCGCAGGGCAGACAGACAGACACAGACGGTCACTCACACCTAGGGGCAATGTAACATGTCCAATTGGCCTGACTGCATGTCTTTGGACTGTGGGAGGAAACCGGAGAACCGGAGGAAACCCACGCAGACACAGGGAGAACATGCAAACTCCACACAGAGAGGACCCCAGTCGCCCGGCTGGGGAATCGAACCCAGACCCTCCTCACTGTGAGGCGACAGCGTTACCTACTGTGCCGCCCATGGACAGTAACTAAATAAATGTAATTGGTTTCTGTACTTAAGTATTTTTTGGTGTATCTGTACTTAAGTTTCTCCGTTCTGGGCGACTTTTTACTTTTTCCTCCTACATTTTGAGAAATCTGTCGTTCCTTTTGGTTTCTGTGTGTATAAAAACGTAACATGTCAAAACGAAAGAAGCGCAAAGCCAAAGCACCAATCAGGGCCCAGCGGTCACTTTGTTTAGAGCTGGTTTTGACCTGTCGGTCATACCGACCCAGTGCAGCACGCGGTTCAACGTCAGCGCAGCAGCGTAAAACTTTGGGAGAGTCTGTTCAACATAAATGATGAACTAACCTAACTTTGTGTAAATAGAGCTCAATATAGAAATATGTCCACATATGCAGTCGAGACTGACGCGGCTTTTTTCTGAATTTCTACAAACACCATTTCATTTTATAGTAAATGAGTTTGGGCTGGTTTATGTTTATGAACAGACGCCTACAGATCAACATAGTAAAGGAGCTCATCTGTGATCCTGAGTTTAAAGCCAGTTTTTATTCAACTTAAACTTGGAACAAAGTTGTAAATAAATCTGAAACTGAAACTTTGCTTGTGTGTAAAAAGTGATTTCAGAGCCACTCGGTTCTCCCTGATGGAAACTGTTTACCTTCAGTGTTTTGTGCTTCTGATCATTTTAATAGACGTCAGCGTCACTAATTAATGACGTTCTATTAAAAGACTGGTTTACCAAGAGAGACGCTGGAGGACTTTCACCTGAAATGAGTTCATGAAGCCAGTCTGGTTATAAAAATGATAACAGGACATCAGAGCCAGAATTACTCTTTTAGTACTTTTACTTTATACTTAAGTACATTTGAAGGAAATTACTTTAGTACTTTTACTCAAGTGGAGGTCTAAAGGCAGGAACTTCTTGGTATCTCTATTTTATCTCAAGTACACGATTTGGGTACTTCGTCCACCACTGCTCCTCCGACGATATTTTGGGGAAGTAAACAATACTAGCTTAGTGCTAACAAAACATTGAAACACCCATAGAAAACCCGGCAGAAATTAAATGGAATTTTTTCCAGTTCTTGTTCTTTGAAGGCTGTTTTTATTGTTGACTCTTAAAAAGATGTAACTGACTTTGACAGCCCTACAGATAAAAAAAGATTATGATTATTATAACATAAGATGTGATGCTGTACTTACTTCTCATGTTTTGTCACTGAATGGGTTGCGTTTGCTTCTCCATGATGTTCTGTGTGGATCTGACCTCTGCATGATGTTGGCCGGACTGGACTCCTATGAATTGCAATTATATGACAATGTCAATCAACTATGTTCATCTAGTCCACTGACATAACCAGGTCTCGCACGTTTCGCACTGTTTTGTGACTCTTGTTTTGGCAACCACCTCTGCCCCTGTGCCCTAATGACCCTTGTTGCTTGGTAACCCTGGCTGAGGGACAGGATGAAGGAGTGGTGATAAAACATGCATGATGCTCCACCTGTTTTCTCTCCTGCAGCAGCTTCTCCTCCTTTATAATGAGTGTGGGATGTTTTGTGTCTGTGGGTCATGGTGAGTCCAGTGACAGCAGCCGGGACTCACTGACTAATATCTGACACGTAGCCTGGATGTGGCTGAGCATCATCTCGGCTTTCCAAACATGCTGGATTCCTGGAAAGCCACTGGACATTTGGAATCCGTGCAATAATAGAAACCAATTTGGTTGCAGGTATACATACAAAAAATTCTAATATTCCTACTAATTAGTAGAAAAAAATACACTTAAATTTTTTTAACCACTTCTCATATTTATAATATTTGCTATATTTGCAAAAATAGCTTTAATTAAACATTGCATGCTGCAATATTTCACAAATTTTGAAAACAAGAACAGATTCAATAATAAACAGTAATTATTTACAATATTTTGATTGATCCACATGTTTTATAAACATTCTGGACATTAACTTTAACAAAATTAAAAATTGTCCACAGTTATTTGAAGTATATGAAAGATATTGAATTTCAGTCCTTTCATTCATCAAGAATCCATCAGCTCTCTCATCACCATCAATAACAGGGGTATAATAGAATCAATATCCGGAACAGATATCATTTAAGACCTTTTATTTCTCAAAATATTTGAAATATTAAATATTTTAAAAAACTACAAATGCCTTTTGGGCTCCAGTTTATAATCTGCCATTTTTTTTGTATGTTTTGTTATATAACAGCAAATTCCAACCTTTTGAATCCCACTGAACACTGCTGTGAAAACAGCATCACAGCACAACGGTTCAAAGTCTACTTTTGAGTATCTTTTAAAACACGAATGCTGCTGTTGACCTACCTCACAAGAGACCAGCACGGTTCCTCTACTCCTGTATCCTGGTTCTGTATTAGCAGTACATTTCCACTGGAACATTCATTTCTTCCTTTAACTCCAGCTAAAACAGGTGAAGTACAGCAGGTGTCCACTAACCTGCGAATACTGTGACACTCTGGGGCTCCACCGCAGCCGTGTACAGTTACTGTAGACTGGGCATGCTCTGTACGCCACTGCTACCTGATCTCATAGCTGGTTTTGCTAAAGCCTGAGCATTAAGGACACATGAGCTCATCTTACCTGCTTCCACTTGTCACACTAATCAGTCCTCTAAAGTCACAAGTGATTATGGGATATAGTCGTGTGCACAAGTTTGAACACCCCAGTTAAGTTACGGTTTGTTGTAGTGAAGTGAAATGCTGAACGGTATTCTCTGCACATTTTTCTTTGAGTTTAACATCTGGGGGATCTGGAGCCTATCCCAGCGGTCAGCAGAAGACAGGATACACCCTGGACAGGCCACCGCAGGCCACTTGCAGGGCAGACACACACACTCACACACACATCAACATGAGGTACCATTACTTTTGCACAGGCCACATTTCCCCCCCCCCCAATATGTTAAACAGTAATTCTGCACTACACTGCACAGAGGTGTGTCTCTGTAGAGGTCACACACACACACACACAGACATATAGTCACACACACAGACATTATATATATATATATATATATATATATATATATATATATATATATATGTACATACACACACACACACACACACACACACACACACACAAACACACACAAATGTTATGACCACCTCCTCGTTTCTACGCTCATGCTACCTTCCCTGCTGGACACTCATGCTACCTTCCCATTTGGCTGACGCTCTTATCCAGAGCAACTTACAATTTGATCATTTTACACAGGGAGGCCAAGGTGGTGTTAGGAGTCTTGCCCAAGGACTCTTATTGGTATAGTGTAGGGTGGTTACCCAGATGGGGATTGAACCCCAGTCTAAAGCAAAGGTGTTAACCACTACACTATCCCAACCACTACACACACACACACACACTCACACACACTTTTTGCACAACTCTGTCATTCATCAACAAGGACCAAATGAAGTCCTGAAAGTGTTATGGAAATAATATTTATTTATTAAGTATTAACTACAAATCAAAACCGCAATCAACATCTTTGAAATAAAGCTCATAATACGTCTTTAAGAAATCACAAAATATCAACTGCAGTACAAAGAAAGTCCTGCAGTTATGGATTCAGGCCACTGGAAAACCATCAGTATTTCAGCATCTCCCAATCACAGTGATCTCAATCCGACACCAACAGACTGTGGACTGGAAGCTAAAGTGTCTTGTTTTAGTGGCGTAACATTCAATTTCAAAGCAATTCTCAGTGCAGCTGTTCTGAATGTGAATACAGGCTGCATTAGGTTCACATAATCAGAACCATTTTCCCAGAAGCCCCAGGGCTGTTGATGATATCCTCATGCGCTTGAGCAACTTTATCCAGTGTATATTCTGGACCGACGACGGGCTTCAGCCATCCGGCCTCCATTCCCGCAAACAGAGCTGCTGCCATTTCAGCCTTCTCCTCCTTCAGCATTCAGAGAAAAGACAGGATAAATGAGTGTGTAGTACAAGAATGCACACAGATCAGGCGTAACATCCTGACCACCTCCTCGTTTCTACGCTGATTGTCCACTTACTGTATAGCTGCACTCTGTAGTTCTACAGTTACAGACTGTAGTCCATCTGTTTCTCTGATACTCTGTTACCCTGTTCTTCAGTGGTCAGGACCCCCATGGACCCTCACAGAGCAGGTACTATTTGGGTGGTGGGCTTTCAGCACTGCAATGACACTGACGTGGTGGTTGTGTGTTACTGTGTGTTGTGCTGGTACGAGTGGATCAGACACAGCAGTGCAACCAAAAATATCCAGCCAGCAGCGTCCTGTGGGAAGCGTTTTCTGACCACAGATGAAGGACTTGAGGATGATTAACTCATAATGCACAGCAAGAGATGAGCCATCATCTGGCTTTACATCTACAGGGACGGACCAACAATGCAGGTGCATCTAATAGAGTGGACAGTGAGAGGACACAGTGTTTAAAAACTCCAGCAGCACTGCTGTGTCTGATCCACTCAGACCAGCGCAACACACACTGAGACACCACCACCACGTCGGTGTCATTGCAGTGCTGAGAGTGACCCACCACCCAAATAGTACCGGCTCTGTGAGGGTCCATGGGGGTCCTGACCACTGAAGAACAGGGTAACAGAGTATCAGAGAAACAGGTGGACTACAGTCTGTAACTGTAGAACTACAGAGTGCAGCTATACAGTAAGCTATACAGTATGCATACGTCTGAACACCCCTGGACAAAAGACGCTTTGCTGATTTGTCTGAATAAGTCACACATCCTCTACAGAGAACACACTTAAATATGGCCTATTTCCAAAAAGTTGGTGAGTTTTACATATTGTTACGATGAGACAAACCCAGACGCTAGCGGATGAGATGTTAGACGGTTTATTAGTCTAACTAGCAGCCAAGGCAACAAAAAGGGGCAAAACACAAAGGAGTAGTCCAGGTTCAGTCCAAATGTCCAATAACCAACCCAAACAACCAGCAAAAGTACCAAAAAGGGAAAGGAAACAGACCGAGTCAAAAATACTAATCCAGAAGGTCAAAATCACGGAAAAATAAGAGATAACAGGGAGAATCCGCTCAGCGAGTTTCAGAGAAAACAACACCTCGCACTGACCGATTGTCAAACCCAGGCTTTAGTACTCTGTGCTCTAATGAGACACAGGTGACATCAGTTAAAAGTCTGGGGACTGTGAGCGCTGATAGGTGCGAGAGCCTGAGTCCGGAGTCACAGGCTCTCCCAGGGTATTCTGTGAGTCGGAGTTCAACAGATGAGTCCAATGCGTGACACATATTGTGTTAAATATGTGTTAAATGTTGTGCAATGTGTTAAATTCAACAAATAAACAGTAATTGTGCATTAAAATGTGCAGAGGTGTGTCCTCTGTAGAGGATGTGTAACTTATTTTCACTTAGGAAATCAACAAAACTTGATTTGAAATTGACCAGTGGTGCCCAAACTTTTGCCTACAGTCGTAGAACTATCATATTACATGCACCTCTGATGCTATGTCTTCTTGTTCCCCAAATAGTTCAAATATTCAATAAAATGGCTAAAAATACTTTCAGGTATGTTACTGACAATATATATACACACAATATATATTACATATATTATATATACAGTATAGTACAGCTATATACAGTTTTTAATTTTCAGCCAAAACTGTGAGAAGACCACTCAGCGCTGTGGGCCTGAAAGGATGTGTGGCTGATCAAGAAGAACCTCACTGAGAAAAGGAGACGGACACATCCAACTTTGGAGGCGTGTCTGCAGATTCTTTGAGAAACTGAAAGCGAGTCCCCTGAAAAGAACAGAAGCTGGGATAAAGGTGAAGACAGACTCACTAAACACTTGTACTTAATGGTTGTTTTGGCTGGAAATTAAATAAATGAAGGGTGCATGTACAATAACATAATATACAACTCCAAAACTTTAGTGTGTTATCTAATCTTTTGTAAGAAACACTGTAAAACACACAACCAGGTTAAAAAAGTACCTAATAAATACTATAGTATTTATTACATATTACCTTTTTAGCAGAGTACAAAGACACCCCAATGATACTGGACTCTTTAGCCATGGTGTCTCTGGGGTTAATCTCAATAGGACCTCTAGAACCTACAATCTGAAAGATCAGCCATCAAGATACCAGTAAAGAACACATAAAACAAGCATGCACACCGGCTGTACATCAATGAGCCAAACCATTAAGACCACTTGCAAATATGCTGGCAAAACAGTTCTAACCCAACAGACCTCGGTATCTGACACCAAGTCATTAGCAGCAGATCACCAAAGTCCTGTCAGTTGCGAGTTGGAGTTGCTGAGGATTGGATTTGCTGCTCCACCACATTCCCCAGATGCATGATTAGACTGCGGTCTGGTGAATCTGGAGGCCAGGGCAAGACTCTGAACTCTACACACTGTTCCTCAAACGATGTCTAAACAATGTTTGCAGCGTGGCAGGCGACATTATCCTGCTGAAAGAGGTCACTGTCCGTGGGAAATGCCATCGCCATGAATAAGCATACCTGTTTAGGTAGGTGGGACGTGTCAAACTGATGTCCACATGAATGCTGGACTCAAGGTTTCCCAGGAAGAACATTGCCCATAGAGTCACACTCCCCCAACCGGTTCGTCTTCTTCCTACAGTGCATACTGGTGCCATTACTTCCCCAGGAAAATGGTGTAGACATATCTGGCCATCCATGTGATATAGAGGAAAACGGGACTCATAGGACCAGGCAATCTTCTTCTATTGCTCCAAGGGCTGGTTCCAAAGCTTGCATGCCCATGCTAGGCACTCTGGGTGGTGGACAGGAGTCAGCATGGGCACTCTGACCGGTCTGTGGCTACACAGCTCTGTGCACTCTGTGTTGACACATTCCTCCTAACCATCATTAAAAATTTGAGTGACGGATTATGCGAGAATGCAGCAGGTTCTGTACCGTTGGTCCAGTTTCTGCAGGATATGCTTCCCTCTTGGGTCGGTCTCCCGCAGGACTTTCACGCGATCGACATCGAGCGGGCCCACCGCTCTCTCGCTCCCGTACCAGCGCCGGGCTCACGGCCGCGGAGCGTCCTTATCCGTTTCTTACGGTACACAGACAGAGAGGCTGTTCTGAAGGCGGCTATTAAAAAGCGGGATGTGTCGTATAAAGGATCGCGGCTCCGTTTTTATGCGGATTTATCAGCGGATGTGCTCCGGAGACGCCGCGCCTTCGATGCGGTGCTCAAACGTATGATTCAGCGCAACATGTTCCGAGGCTTCGCATACCCCGCTAAACTCCGCTGCGTTCACGAGGGCCAGGTTCGGCTGTTCGAGGACCCAAAATCTGCCACGGATTTTTTGGATTCCCTTGGTTCTGAGTGAGTCCGCACTGACTTCATGTGGATCTTAACTTTTTTCCTCTTCCGGAGAGACTAAACACTAAACACTAACTGTGAATTCCCACTCACATAATCGTGTTACAGGGTTATAACTCAGTAATAATAATAATAATGTGTGCAGTGTTTTTGTATTATAACCCTATTTTAGTTCTCATTGTGGGGTTCACCACTGACACATCTTATATTAGGAGCTGTAGCTAGTCCTTGTGGACTGACTTGTTTTTTTCGGGACATGTCCAATTTGGGTGACCAACTAGATTTGTTTCTTTCTGCTCCGTCAATTGGGGACGGAGCTGGGGGGGTGGGCCTGGGTTTTTGTTACGTTATTTTATCCTTTTTTTCCTTCTTTGTAAAAATGTTCAGTTTATCGCCACACAAATTGTTTTTGTCATGCATCATTATTTTCATTCTGCTTTTAATTTATACTCATCATGAATGATGCCTTAAGGATGGTAACATTTAATGTTAAGGGTATTGGTAATGTTATCAAAAGGAAGAAAATTTTAACATTGTTAAAGAAAGATAAAGTCTCAATAGGATTACTTCAAGAAACTCATCTTACAGACAAAGAACATGCCAAACTTAAACGTGATTGGGTAGGACAAGTTTACTTCTCCTCCTTTACATCTAACAAAAGGGGCGTGGCTATCCTCATCAACAAAAATATTCCGTTTATTCTCGATTCTGAAATAAGAGACCCTGAAGGCCGTTTCATCTTAATTATCGGTTCAATTCTGGGAAAAACTATTACCATAATGAATGTGTATGCTCCAAATGAAGATCGTCCTCAGTTTATGTCCCATATCATTTTACTATTTAACCAACACTGTACAGAATTTGGTCTTTTGGCTGGTGATTTTAACTGCGTTCTTAATGATGCACTGGACAGATCATCACCTTCACCATTGACGAATCCAAAATCCCCCCAAATACTTAAAAAACTCTGTGAAGACACTGGGCTGATTGATGTGTGGAGAGAGCGCCACCCTCTGACGAAAGATTATACTTTTTATTCCAATCCTCATCAATTATACTCCAGGTTAGATTATATTTTTATGCATACCACTCATATCCACACAGTAACAGCATGTGAGATTGGACCCATACTGCTCTCTGATCATAGTCCAGTCTATTTAAACTGCAACTTTTATGTATCCTCACCAAAAACAAAAAACTGGAAGTTAAATTTGTCTTTGTTGAACAATGATGCTTTTTGTGAATCAATTCGGGACTCACTGAAGAATTATTGGTCAGATAATCAACACTCCCCAGTATCCCCGGGCACTATTTGGGATGCAGCCAAAGCAACAATTCGTGGGCAAATAATTTGCCAGAGCTCTTTTATTAAAAAATCGCGAGAAGCAAAGCAACGCGCCCTGGAGGCTAAACTACTACACTTGGAGCGTCAACATAAACACACACCCACCACAGAGAATTGGAATCAGTTAACCAAAATCAGGACACAGTTCAATCTCAATTACACAGATTATATAAAGAAACTTCTCTTCCTAACCAAACAGAAATTTTACGAATATGGCAACAGATCAAGTAAACTATTGGCTTCCCAACTAAAAGCAGAACAGACCATGAAATCCATTAAAGCAATTAGGACAAATAATGGGAGCATTACATACGACCCACATTTAATTAATGAAGCATTCACAAATTTTTATAAAAATCTCTACTCGTGTCCACCTCCAAACAATGTGAATAGTGAAAATTATTTAGACAAGATCTCCTTACAATCGGCTACAGAATCTGAAAAAGCAACCCTTAGTGCCCCATTCACAGAGAGAGAAGTCTGGGATGCAATTCAATCAATGCCCACCGGGAGGGCCCCAGGATTGGACGGGTATCCCGTAGAGTACTACAGGAAGTTCTGGCCCGAACTAAAACCTATACTCATGCCCGCCCTCCATCATATATACGAACACAATGTCATACCAAATTCATGGAAGACTGCCTCCATCTCTCTTATTTTAAAAAAAGATAAAAATCCATCGGACTGTTCGTCTTATCGACCAATCAGTTTATTGAATGTGGACTTTAAAATTGTTGCCAAGGTCCTTGCACGCAGACTGGATGCCCTGCTGCCACGCTTGATACATCCAGATCAAACAGGATTCGTGAGGTCAAGACATGGTTCAGATAATGTACGCCGTGCTCTAAACATTGTAGATCACCTTAGCAGAAATCCAGATCCAGCTTTTATTGTTTCTCTCGACGCAGAAAAAGCTTTTGACAGGGTTCACTGGGATTTCTTATTTGCGGTACTAAAGAAGATTAATTTGGGTTCGTCTTTTATAAATATGATTAAATCGCTTTACTCTTATCCAAACGCAGTGGTCAATACTAATAATTTTCATTCAGATGTGTTCCCAGTGAGCAGGGGATGTCGTCAGGGCTGTCCGCTCTCTCCACTTCTTTTTTGTCTGGTAATTGAACCTCTGGCCCAATCAATCAGAAATAGTACACGCCTCACAGGCATCAAGATTGGTGGAGAAGACCATCGTATCTCCCTCTATGCAGACGATGTCCTTCTGTACTTGTCCAATCCAAACGCTTCTGTTAATATAGTCTTAGATTTGATCTCTGACTACAGCTCAGTGTCTGGATATAAAATTAACCTGGATAAATCGCTGGCCCTACCAATCAATATTTCACAAAGTGACAATATACGGCAGATAACTCCCTTCCATATCTCTGACACCGGATTTAAATACCTCGGCATAGTAATTACACCCAATTTGAACAATTTATTCACTACCAATTATACACCACTTTGGGACAAAATTGAGCAGGATTTGCGTGTCTGGACCGCTCTCCCAAATTCCTTTTTTGGCCGAATTAATGTAATTAAAATGAATGTCCTGCCTCGACTTAATTATTTTTTCCGAACTCTCCCGTGTTACATACCTGCTAGTTTTTTCAAGAATATAAATTCCAGAATAACGGAATATATTTGGAATAAGAAAAAACCTCGAATCAGGTTCTCAATACTCACTAAAACGAAAAAACCAGGGAGGGGTCTCTTTACCAAACTTCCAACTATACTATTGGTCAGCACAAATTATACAAATGCTATCTTGGTTCTTAGATAGACATGATTCTAAATGGGTTGAAATTGAGTCTTTGTCCTGCAAACCATTGGAATTAAAATCTCTCCCATTTATAAACAATTTAGAAAAATGTCACAGTTTAAAAGACAAATACACAGTTTATAACACACTCTTGGCCTGGAAAGACGTTAGACAATATCTAAAAATCCCAAAAAATATCTCACTGTACTCTCCAATTTGCCATAACCCAGACTTCCCCTCTCAACTAAGGTCTATAGGACTACATACATGGGTCAAATCTGGAATAAGAGATCTATCCTGCATATACGGACAAAGTCTAATGTCTTTTGAGCAGATAACAGAACAGTTTAAGGTCCCCAAATCAGATTTTTATAAATACCTTCAGGTACGTCACTTCATAAGCTCCAAAGAAACCAAACTCCGAACGGAGTTGAATGACATGGAAAATGTTCTTATTAAGCCAAATCCTCGTCTGTGTAAAATATCGTATGTGTATTCTACATTCTTTGATGTCAATGAGCCATGTTACAATCCATTGAGACAGGCCTGGGAGAAAGATCTTTCTATTAAATTTGACGATGACTCTTGGAATAATATGCATAAGAAAATATTTCCTAGTTGCACTTCCATTAACATCCAAGAACAGAATTTCAAATTCTTTTTTAGATCTTATTTAACACCTTCACGTCTGTATAAGATGTGTAAAAACCCATCTCCACTATGTCCTAAGTGTAACTCTGATACAGGTACATTTATGCACATGTTCTGGGAGTGCACTAAAATCCAAGTATTCTGGAAAGATGTTCATCAGGTCATTCAGAAGATGTTAGAAAAACATTTCCACATGTCACCATGTTTGTATCTTTTGGCTCATGATCCCAATGGGGTGCTAAATGGAAACCAATCCTACCTGATGGGTTCACTGTCATACCTAGCAAAGAAATGTATTTTACTGCTCTGGATAACTCCAACTGTCCCAACAGTCAAGATGTGGCTGACACAACTGTCGAATGTCTTTCCACTAGAAAAACTCACGTTTGAAATGCATAACAGACAACAAAAATTCTCTGAAATATGGTCACCAGTTTGGAAAGTGTTGGAGGATTTATGATCTTTCTTCTTGCACCTCATCTGTACCCCTGCCTGCATTGTAATTTCTATGTAATTACTACCTAACACTTTTTTACCATACCCTTTCACTCATTCTTGAACATTTTGCAATAATGTCAAATTGCATATATCATAGTGGCGATTAACATATGTTTTTGTTTTATTATATTTTATTTTATCTTATTCTACATTACTCTCTTCTTTTTCTCCTCTTTTTCTGATTTGTTGTTGTTTTGTTGTTGTTTCCCTCTGTTAATTATAAAATCCAATAAATATACAATAAAAAAAAAAAAAAAAAATTTGAGTGACTTCTTCTGTCAGTTCAGACCTTCGTTGGCCTGTCTTTGGATTGAGGTTTTTCCATTCTTGGACCACTGTCGGTAGGTACTCACCATTGCTGACCAGGGGCACCTCACCAACCTTACTGTCTCAGAGATACTCTGACACAGTCATCTGGCCCTTATCTGAGTGGCTCAGGTCTTCACGTCTGCCCACTGTTCCCACATCGACCACACTGACCAGGAGAACTGACTGTTCGCTTGTAATATATCCTAGAACTTGGCATGCACTGTTATAATGAGATAATCAGTGAGTGGATTACTGAGTGCATGTAAACGCAATCATAATTGGATTTCTGCAGTTATCTGATTATTCAAATGGTCACTCCGATAAAGAGCTAGAGTTTAGCTCAGTAATCAGATTTCTCAGTGCATGCAAACTCTTACTCTGATTTCTTTCGCATTTTTCAGTCCGAGTATGTGTGAAAACAGATGGCGGTACCAGAAATAAGTGAGCAGCTTTACTGCGGAACGCAACAAAACACATTTGGAGTATGTTCATTTTTCAGGTAAAGTTTTTTTAAAAGTGAGTTTCACATTAAGTTGAACTTACTTACGTCACGTCTTCTTCTGTGAGTTTATCGGCAAGTTGCAACACAGAAATCCGATTACCGCCCGACTCATGCAGTTTCCCATGATCTGATTACTCAAGTGCGTTGATCCATTTGATTTGAACAAAATCTGATTTTCTGCAGTTATCAGATTATTAAACGCATGCAAACACACTCACGGTTATTCGCCGGATCTGTAAGATTGGCTCATCAGTGTATAAGCCAACAAATAAGATTTATAGGAGGAAAAATTCTACTCACTGTGACCCTACCACCAACAGCCAGCAGTTGTAGGTCATTGCTGAGGTTCACATTGGACAACATCTCAACGATCACATTAACACCTTGTCTGCTAGTAGCCGCCTACAACAAACACAAATGTGCTGTATTATCTTCTCACCATTCTACCAATTACATTAGAAATAATGGTGGGCAATGTATTGATATGTTATTGTGATAAATATCATTAAGATAGTCTTTTTGAGGGGGAGGGGAGGGGGGGGTGTATGGTCAGTACTTCCAGAGCACTGAATAACTTTTAGCATAAAAAAAGTGTTCATCACAAAAAATAAATAAATAAAATAAAATAGACTTAAAAAAATTATAGAGAGCCTGTACACAACAACAACCACTGTACAGTAGTAGCTGCATAAAATGCATAGTAGCTGACTGGATAGCAGCTCATTATGCCATTAGGCTTTCACTTTTGCCAAAGTAATTGTTCTTTCTGGGTTTTCAGCCCATTTTAAAAGTGTTCTAATGTTTAGTCTGAGCATTTTATCTGTTCTCAAAACAAATCACTGTGATACATATTGCATACTATGAAAACGTCTTAAATATGGTGATCTTATCCATTTTCATCCTTAGTTACAAGCCATTCAAACCTGAATTTTATCAAGGTAGTCTTTTTCTCTGTGGTTGAAGGCCATATGGGCTCCATTGTTGAGCACCAGTTTCATGCCTTCAGGGGTGCCAGCTGTGCCCAGAACGTTTAGTCCAAATGCCCGTGCCAGCTGGCATGCTGCAATCCCAACCTAATAACACAAACAACACAATTTTTAAAAACACTTCAATGCTTTAAAGACTTTAACAAAGGCAAACTGATAAATTTTCCACTGTAGAACAATGTTATACTCAAATATGGCACATATTAAAGATACACCATGCAAGATATTTATACTGAAAGATGTGTCATTATGTCAGAAGAATAAAAACAGGTTCAAATATGGTGAGCGTGCACTGCTACAAAACGGAGGTGTCAAGAGGTTTTCACACCACGTCACACTTCTATGTAATTCATGTCACCCACACAGGCTCAAAAAGAAGGTCCGGCTCGATGTTTAGGTCTCAAGAAATCAACATTATACTGATGAAGATGTGACGACAATAGTAGATCATTCACTCACATCCTTGGAAGATACATTCTTCACCGAGTTTAGACGGAGTTCCTGTTAAATACTTTTTCTATTTGCGCACAAGCATCAGATTCATCCACATGGGGATGGGGTGCGAAGCACAACCCATGTTACAAAACTATCTTCTGCACGTTGCATGCAATTACATCTTTCCACCAGAGAGGTCTCCAAATCCCAAAAGCTTGTATAGTGCAGCTTTAATGTATATTTTTCTCAAAAACTGTTTGGTTGAAATTAAACCTGGATATACATTTTAAGATTACAGAATCCTTGCCTTTTTATCAGTTCTGCTGGTCTCTAGGTCATCAGGTACAGCTGTCAGCTGGCAATTTTTGGTTGGCCATCTTACACTTTAATACCTCTATTTAATCCCTCTACAAGTACAAATATGACTTTACATTTTTTTAAATCTATTTTAAAACTTTATTAAAGGACTTGTGGTGTAAAAAATCATGACATGGCTAATCACCTGCATCGATTTTGAAATGTCAGAATCCATTATAATCAATTATAATCTGTTGTAATAATCAGAGAGCTCAAACGTGTCCAATATTTTAGGCTGTTTTCAAAAATAATGACAAAAATACAAATAAATAAACGCTAGCTGGGTAAATTGTTCCTCTAGTCTCAATTTTGTATTCAGGGTATTTTAAATATAATTCTGAAATGTAGCAAAAGTGACCAAACTCAACTGAAACGCAGTGTAATTTGAGAATCTTTAAGAAAAAATGAGATTTTCACTCCTAATATACAGTTTTGGGACATTACAAAAAGATATTTAAGAGGAATGAATGAGATTTAGTGTCTTACACCTCCGCTGGCTCCATGGATGAGAACAGCCTCTCCTGCTTTGGCCTTCGCCCTTTTTCAGACAAAACAAGAGCACGTTTATACACGGCACGAGACAAAACAAACTAAAGTCTACAGGGTTGCATAGTTAATATATGTATGAACAGTTTAACGTTAACTCCGCACTTGTGAAATAAGGCTCGGTAGGCCGTGAAATATGGGATTCCAATGGCAGCTCCTTGTTTATAATCCAGCAAATCAGGCAGTTTGTGAACGGATTCCTCGGAAGCGACGGTGTACTCCGCATATCCTCCTGTTTCAGTAGCTGTGGTGAACACTCTGTCACCCGCCTGAAAGGACAAGGCAGTTTAGCCCAGTGTTCAATGATCACCACTCAAAACTACAGTGTGTGAAGGAGGAGACATAAAAAATAGGATCCTTGCAATAACTACAGCTACCTGAATATTTGCTTAATGAATATTTATCAAGGCAGTGGCTCATATCCACTCAATACATCACACACGGCTTGTAGTTCTATTGCACAAATGCTCACAGTTATAAAAAAAGTGACTAAAAAATAAGATATGAAGAGTATGGAAAGCTAACTAAAGCTTTGAGCGTGTGAGGCGAGGGAAGAGAGGCTTTCTAAGACTTTCTACAAGTGAAAATGTGTCCAATTCACTATAAAATCCAATTTGAACAGCTGGAAATTGAACCTGAATACGAGGCCTCCAGTATGCCTCTGCAATGCTAGGCATTGCTTTTACCGTCTAATTCAATAGGCCTAGTATACAGTACAATATTATCTATTATTATAGAGTAATGGTCTGACTCTGAAATGTATCAGAAACAGTAGGACTAAATTTAAACTTAATAATATTTCATACCATGCAAACTCAGTGTTTAGGAATATGGACCAAAGACACGACTGGAAACAAAAGCAAACGCACTGCTGCACAGTTAATCAAACAAAATAACTACAATACATTTATAAAATACCTGCAGAAAGCAAATTCCATCTCCTACAGCCTCCACCACTCCCGCCACATCAGTTCCAGGCGTATAGGGCAGGTCTGGTTTCCGTGCATAGGAACCAGAGCGAATATACGTCTCCACTGGATTCACTCCACAGGCGTGCACCCGAATAAGGACCTGTATGAGGAAACAGCAATGAGAAGATAACCACAAGCTTGTCTCTCTAGCTAGACAGACAAGCAGATGTCAGCACCACCACAAAAGAATCACATTCAGTTGTGTTGACTGTTAAAGTCGTTAATTCCTGCATTACTTTTAAGTTTAAGATTAAGTGACCCTTATTAGTCCCACAACGGGGAAATTTAACCCATCCGTGCAGTGAAACACCACATACACACTAGTGAGCACACACACACTAGGGGGCAGTGAGCACACTTGCCCGGAGCGGTGGGCAGCCCTATCCGCAGCGCCCGGGTTAGGTGTCTTGCTCAAGGACACCTCAGTCAAGTGCTTTTGGCTCTGGGGATCGAACGGGGTTCCCATGACCGCCCCAGAACTAAAGACAATGCGTTGGCCGGGAAACTTGGTGGTTTAGATGTAAACAAAGTAATTCAGAGAGGTTTGGTGTGAAATGGTTGATTGTAGAGACTCTGATTTCTTTACAGTGGTGGTTATAGGAACCAGGGGTCACCATGACTACATCACAAATATAGACATTTCATTTACTATCCAGAACCACCAGTAAACTAACACACGTGGTTTTAGATATTTAATGTAGACAATAGAAAATTTTGGTAAATCTGGGGAAAAGTTTTCTTTGGGGACCATTTTGCCACTGAACACCGTCCATGTTCATCTCCGCTATGAATGGATTTTTAAAATATACACTAAGCAGTGGTGGACAGTAACATTCATTCCTGTACTAAAGTAGTTTTTTCCTGTATCTGTACTTTAGTTTTTCCATTTTGGGCAACTTTTTACTTTTTCCTCCACTACATTCTGAGAAATCTGTGGTTCCTTTTGGTTTCTGTGTGTATAAAAACGTAACATGTCAAAACGAAAGAAGCGCAAAGCCAGAGCACCAATCAGGGCCCAGCGGTCACTTTGTTTAGAGCTGGTTTTGACCTGTTGGTCATACCGACCCAGTGCAGCAAATGAGTTTGGGCTGGTTTGTTTATGAACAGACGCCTACAGATCAACATAGTAAAGGAGCTCATCTGTGATCCTGAGTTTAAAGCCAGTTTTTATTCAATTTAAACTTGGAACTAAGTTGTAAATAAATCTGAAACTGAAACTTTGCTTGTTTGTAAAAGTGATTTCAGAGCCACTCGGTTCTCCCTGATGGAAACTGTTTACCTTCAGTGTTTTGTGCTTCTGATCATTTTAATAGACATCAGCGTCACTAATTAATGACGTTCTATTAAAAGACTGGTTTACCAAGAGAGACGCTGGAGGACTTTCACCTGAAATGAGTTCATGAAGCCAGTCTGGTTATAAAAATGATAACAGGACATCAGAGCCAGAATTACTCTTTTAGTACTTTTACTTTATACTTAAGTACATTTGAAGGAAATTACTTTAGTACTTTTACTCAAGTGGAGGTCTAAAGGCAGGAACTTCTTGGTATCTCTATTTTATCTCAAGTACACGATTTGGGTACTTCGTCCACCACTGCTCCTCCGACGATATTTTGGGGAAGTAAACAATACTAGCTTAGTGCTAACAAAACATTGAAACACCCATAGAAAACCCGGCAGAAATTAAATGGAATTTTTTCCAGTTCTTGTTCTTTGAAGGCTGTTTTTATTGTTGACTCTTAAAAAGATTAAAAAAGAAGGTCATTTGAAGGGAAATACTTTAGTACTTTTACTCAAGTGGAGGTCTAAAGGGAGGAACTTCTACTTTTCCTGGAGTGATATTTTACCTTGGGTGTCTCTACTTTATCTCAAGCACAGGATTTGTCTACTTTGTCCACCTCTGACTTTAAGCCAAAACTTCATATCAAAACCATTGTAAAGCAAAATCTCTGTATCAGAGATTATAGAACATTATAGAACAGAGTATAGAACATTCATAACCATTTCATGTAATAACTTTACATGAGGGAGCTCTCATAGGCATTAAAATCTTCAGATGTCTGGTTCCCATCACCGTCACTGTGCACACCTCTGAGTCTCTAGAATGGGGCCTTTAAAGTCAAACCACTCTGAATGACTGTTTACATCTTACCTGTTTATTTACGAAGAAAGTCTGAACAAGTGACAGAATTCCCTTTTTGGGTTAGACCTGATAACTTTAGCATGGTAAAATATGGTGTTTCTGATCAAGTGGCCACTAAGTAGAGACACAAGTGTCTAAATAACCTGATGAATCAGTGTAAACAGCTTTAACTCACTTGCTTCTGTCCTGGACTGGGAACAGGCACGTCTGAGCAGAGCTTCAGAACTGAAGGTGCTCCAAACTCTGACATCCTTATGGCTCTCATCACTTTAGATGCGGCCATCTGGAGGAAAAGGGGGGGGGTTCACCAGTTAAACAGTGTCATAACATGAGCTCAGCATTTCACACTTTAATGACAGGCCTGCTGAGACTGAATTAAATATCATTTTTGATGGTGAAACGCCGTGGGGTCGGCGTCCCGGGCAGCTTTTAAAGCCTAGTTTTGACCTACACTGCAATCCAAACAGAAAAATGTCCATTAAAAGCACGAAAACTGAGTTTGGCTTCTACATTTTGCGTTCCACCTTAAATAGTGCAGCGTTTGCGTTCTGCGCCTAACGCTGAGCCGAGGCGCCACAGCGTAACCGCTGCGCTATTTAAGGTGGAACGGAGAATTCGAAAAAGCTAATTCTTTCAAGTTGATGGCAGCTGAAATCTGTGACAAGCTTTGAAAGCAGACAATGCGTATATACTTGACTTTTAAAACTAAGCTGGTCAAATATAAATATAATTATATATATGTGAAAATAAAGGACTTAGCTAGATGAACGGACCCACCGTGCAAACTGGACTCTTGATATGTCGAAATAACGTTACTTCCGTTTCTAATGCTATTTGGTCCAACGCGGCCGCCGTAGAAGCATCTGCTAACCAGTTAGCTACACACAAGTAGCTGTTAATGCTAATAAAACATTAAAAATAAACGCTATTTATGATAAATAGGCGGACAAAACCCGACTACATATCCTGTTGAGCGATGGAAGGAGAAAACACGTTTAAGCAGTGGAAGAAACAGAGTCTGAACCGGCTGGATTTGAGTAAAAAGGGCAGTATAGACAGAGATGTTGCTAATATTGTGTCTTTCATAAACAGCTCGGAGCATCACTTCACCACGAGCTCCTGTTCTGGGAGGATCATCCTCATCGACGGGGTAAGAGCAGACAAACTCCAGCTTCTCTAAGAGACTCTTATTTAGTAAAGGTCTACAGTGCTGGGCGAAAGTTTCAGGCATCTAAGCAAATGTGTAAACAGTTTAGCTCAGCAGTGAGTTTATCACAATATACATCAGAATAAAGTCGCATTTCATAATTCAAATAAACAGAAAAACAATAAACAGTAACAAGAGACTCGTTAATATCATCAATTACATCATGAGCTCAATTTACTGAGCACTGATTGGTCAAACCAGGAGCTGCTTTTTAACTACATATAATACTGGACTTCCTCGAGGAGCGGCTTGGAAATGGGTAAACAAACAAACAAACACACCAACATCCAGAAAATCACTATTATATATAAAATTTAGATGAAGAGACCCTTATTAGTGCCTCAATGGGGAAATTTAACCCATCCATGCAGTGAAACACCACATACACTCTAGTGAACACAGACACTAGGGGGCAATGAGCACACTTGCCCGGAGTAGTGGGCAGCCCAATCCGTAGCGCCCAGAGAGCAGTTGGGGGTTAGGTGTCCTCCTCAAGGACACGTCAGTTATGTGCTGTCAGCTAAGGGGATCGAACCGGCGACCTTCCGGTCACGAGGCTAGTTCCCTAACCTCCGTGTATGTGAGAGTGAGTGATATATATATATATATATATATATATATATATATATATATATATATAAAAAATGTGTCTGGCTCCAACAACCACGCCACGTTCAAAGTCCCTTAAATCCCCTTTCTTCCCCGTTCTGATGCTCGGTCTGCACTTCAGCAAGTCGTCTTGACCACCTCTACAGGCCTAAGGCATTGAGTTGCGGCCGTGTGATTGGCTGATCAGCTATTTGTGTTAACAAGCAATAGAACAGGTGTAGCTAATAAAGTGAGTGTGTATAATCATTATAAATTAATATTTGGATGAACAAAATGTATAGAATATTAACACTTTTCTCAGCACATAAACACAAACTACACAAATAAATACATTTTGAAAATGTGTCTTGGGTGCCTAAGACTTTCGCACAGTGCTGGTTTTATAGTCATCAACATTGCATATAAAAGCTCAGAAGACACGTGTAGATTCGCTCATGGTTTTGGAAAGTAAATAAAACGGCTAGATTTGTGTTGTAGACATTGAGACCCCTGGTTCCCATCGCCACCACTGTAAACAGATCTGAGTCAGTAAGTTTCTCTACAGTGGACGATTTCGCATCAAACCACTCTGAATGACTCTGCTTACATCATACGAGCTGAATTATTAGGGAATGTGTGAAAATTGGAGGGATTCCCCTTTAAAGCAGCATCTTCATCACGCAAGACTAGATTTTGAATAGGTGTCTTGGTGGAAATGACTGTGCCATTACCATTAGTTGTGATGTTTCTCTGATCATTGTTTTTGTTTTGTTTTGCTCCTAGGTATCTGACCGTACAGATGTACAGAAGCAAAACTGCTCCTGGTTATTTGTCACTCATGAGAAGTGCAAGAAAGATGATGTAGTAAGAAGATATGCACCCCTGACTCACTCTGTTTTTTTTTCTTGACTTCATTGAATGTCATTTATGATCTTTTGGGGTTTTATGTACCAAAGAGAGTTGCAGTTCATTTTTACATGACTCTTTATTTTATCTTACATGACCATCATCTCTTTATTCCTTAGGCTTAAGCAGGCTGTTATGCCCGTGTGCCTGTCTGAGTTTCCAGTCGCCAGTTTTTGACATGCAAAGTCATTCTGTGTGGTTTGTTGTGAAATGTCTTTAGAGAAACGTGTAGTCTCTGATTTCTTTACAGTCGTGGTGCTTGGAAGCTGAATGCCTACAACGGAAATATAGCCGTTTTATTTACTATCCAAAACCGCCAGTGAATCTACACCGGCCTTCTGAGTTTTTTTTTTATTTATTAGTAATAGTAACGTGGTGTTAAATAAGGATAGAATGTGTATTTCTGGGACTGTTGCGCCTTAAAAATGCCATGCGTGTATTGGAAAATACATTTTAGGCCAAAACATTTTCATAACTATCATAAAACAGTGACTCAGGCATCATAATCATAACCATTCTGTGTAATATGGGGCAGTCGTGGGCTGGAGGTTAGGGAACCAGCCCTGTGACCGGAAGGTCGCTGGTTCAATCCCCAGTGCCGACAGTCCAGGACTGAGGTGTCCTTGAGCAAGACACCTGACCCCCAACTGCTCCCCGGGCACTGCGGATAGGGCTGCCCACCGCTCCGGGCAAGTGTGCTCACCGCCCACTAGTGTGTATGTGGGTGTTTCACTGCACAGATGGGTTAAATACGGCGGTCTAAATCCACAGTGTGTAAACACAGTTGGCAAAATGGTTCTAATAACTTTAGGTTCATGTCACTGCCACTGTGAATGACCGTTTACATCTAAATGCGTTTAATTATGCAGAAATGTTGAATTCCCCTTAACGATGGATATGTGGAAATGTCCCTTTTTTCTGATCGTCTGGGCTGAAACACTTCTTGTAACTCCAGTGTGAATGTAGACTGAATAGGCAGATATGAAATATAGCAGATGATAGAAATAACAAACGAGTCATTTTTTGTGACTTCGCTAAAACGATCAATTCAGAAAAATGTCATTTGATATTTCCCGTGATATGAGTCCTTAATAACAGGGCCTAATGAGGAGGCTGTGATGTTTTATGTTCTCTCAAACAGGTGGCTGCTTTGCAGAAGTCTTCGGGAGATGCTGTGTTTAAGTTTGAACCCTGTGTTCTCCACGTCCAGTGCAGACAGTTGGAGGACGCACAACTTCTGGTAACAGTCATTCGTATTACTGCAGCATGTTATAGTGAAGCGTGAAATCTGTGACCTTACAGCAGATCGATTTTAGGAAACATTTTAATGACACCTAAACGTTTCAGATTCAGTTTGATTATATTTGCACCATTCAGATACTTTGAAATACGCTAAATGCACAAACGTGACCATAACTAGTTGTAAGCTTTTTTTTGTTTGACAAATATTAAAAAGAATATTATTTTAGCCAAAAAAGGAGTGTATGCTTGAATATTGTAAATGATCATAATGTTCCAAAATTGATTCAGTTGAAGTGTCATAAGATCCAGATAAGCTTAGCGTGATGTCCCCACTGGTCGAGGTAATTACAGTGTTTAGCAGGAAAAATGTGATCATGTATTTTCTTTGTTCCACAGCACTCTGTTGCTATAAACTCTGGTTTCCGGAACTCAGGAGTGACCATTGGAAAGAAAGGCAAAATCATTATGGTGAACAAAACTAATAAGATTTTGACTAGAGACATTTAGCGTGATGTGTACAAATCTAATTAAAATCAGCCTTTGTAACTAATTGAATACCTGTAATTGCTCATAGGCTGTGCGCAGTACTCACTGTCTTGAGGTTCCTCTCAGCCACAAAGGACAAGTCCTGGTTTCTGAAGAATACATTGATTTTCTTGTTGGAGTTGCTAACAGCAAAATGGATGAAAATCTGAAGAGGATAGAAAGGTGTTTAATAGAGTGTGTTTTTCTTTCTCTTGTGTATGGTTTTATGGTTTTGCACTTCTATACACTATATTGCCAAAAGTATTCGCTCATCTGGCTTCACACGCGTATGAACTTGAGTGACATCCAATTCTTAATCCGTAGGGTTTAGTATGATGTCAGCCCACCAGCTTCAACTCTTCTGGGAAGGCTTTCCACAAGGTTTAGGAGTGTTTATGGGAAATTTTGACCGTTCTTCCAGAACTGCATTTGTGAGGTCAGACACTGATGTTGGACGAGAAGGCCTGGCTCACAGTCTCCGCTATAATTCATCCCAAAGGTGTTCTATGGGGTTGAGGTCAGGACTCTGTGCAGGCCAGTCAAGTTCTTCTACACCAAACTGGCTCATCCACGTCTTTATGGACCTGCTTTGTGCACTGGTGCTCAGTCATGTTGGAGCAGGAAGGGGCCGTCCCCAAACTGTTCCCACAAAGTTGGGAGCATGAAATTGTCCAAAATCTCTTGGTGCTGAAGCTTTAAGAGTTCCTTTCACTGGAACTAAGGGCAGCCCCACACCATGATCCCCCCTCCACCAAACTTTACACTCGGCACAGTGCAGTCAGACAAGTACCGTCTCCTGGCAACCGCCAAACCCGGACTCGTCCATCAGATTTCCAGACGGAGAAGCGTGATTGGTCACTCCAGAGAACACGTCTCCACTGCTCTAGAGTCCAGTGGTGGCGCTTTACTCCACTGCATTCCACGCTTTACATTGCGCTTGGTGATGTAAGGCTTGGATGCAGCTGCTCGGCCATGGAAACCCATTCCATGAAGCTCTCTACGCTGTTCTTGAGCTGATCTGAAGGCCACATGAAGTTTGGAGGTCTGTAGTGATGGACTCTGCAGAAAGTTGGTGACCTCTGCGCACTATGACCCTCAGCATCCGCTGACCCCACTCTGTCATCGTTCCCAATCTCTCCCACTTTGTTATAATCCCACTGACAGTGGACTGTGGAATATTTAGTAGTGAGGAAACTTCACGACTGGACTTGCTGCACAGGTGGCGTCCGATCACAGTACCACGCTGGAACTCACTGAGCTCCTGAGAGCGACCCATTCTTCCACTAATGTCTGTAGAAGCAGTCTGCAGGCCTAGGGGCTCGGCTTTATACACCTGTGGCCATGGAAGTGACTGGAACACCTGAATTCAATGATGTGGAGGGGTGAGTGAAAACTTTTGGCAGTATAGTTTGTATACATGTACTTATGAATGTGTACAGTAGTGTAATATCATTCTGTAATATACTGTATATAAACATTATGTCTCTTCAGACACTGAATACGTACAGATATTCACAGATTTTCTCTTCAGCTCCTTTCACAATAGCTCCTTGTTAAGTGTGTGCAGCCTACTTGGCAAATAAAGCGATTCTGATTCTGACTGTTTTGTGTCTCACAGGTTCTATAATTGTTTGAAATCTGCCTTGGAACCAGAGGAAGTTAAAACCCATTTGAAGGAAGAACAATCGGACAAGAAAACTGTCTACAGGCGGCGGAGAAAAAGAATACAGGACAGTGCCGGGTCAGACGGCGGAGTCAAAAACCAAAGTGAAAGTGACCAGGAAGATGACCTGGAATGTGAACTGACATTATTTTCATAATATTTATTGAGGATGTACAGTGGTATCGCAATCATAGCAGCATTGGCTGGTAATTGCATAAAAACCATCAACATCGGACGCATGTGTAGATTTGACTGATATTTCAAACTGATATTTAATGACATACTTATTGAAATCCAGAAGAGCAGAATGTTTGTACCGTGCTGAATCACTTTCCTGTTATCTGCATTTGTAACTCTACAGAAATAAATGTTATATTTTTCTGGAATGCTAATCTGGATAGATTTGTTCCCCAATTTCTATATTTTATAAATATTTATTCATGGGTAGTTATGTACATTAAAAATACTGGGTGTCGGCTTATTCTTACAGTTCTCATAATGGTGTATAAAATTAAATAATTGTGTCAGGCTTTGGCCTGTCATGGTCACGAAGCGTTAACTACCATATAAATGATAATACTCACAGCTGCCCTCTAAAGGTTTCATTAACACATCAAACTGCTGCCCTCTAAAGGTGTAATTAACCTCAAATAAACAAACTTTACTCACTGCTGCCCTCTAAAGGTGTTATTAAGCTCAAATAAACAAACTTTACTCACTGCTGCCCTCTAAAGGTGTAATTAACCTCAAATAAACAAACTTTACTCACTGCTGCCCTCTAAAGGTGTTATTAACCTCAAATAAACAAACTTTACTCACTGCTGCCCTCTAAAGGTGTAATTAACCTCAAATAAACAAACTTTACTCACTGCTGCCCTCTAAAGGTGTAATTAACCTCAAATAAACAAACTTTACTCACTGCTGCCCTCTAAAGGTGTTATTAAGCTCAAATAAACAAACTTTACTCACTGCTGCCCTCTAAAGGTGTAATTAACCTCAAATAAACAAACTTTACTCACTGCTGCCCTCTAAAGGTGTTATTAAGCTCAAATAAACAAACTTTACTCACTGCTGCCCTCTAAAGGTGTTATTAAGCTCAAATAAACAAACTTTACTCACTGCTGCCCTCTAAAGGTGTTATTAACCTCAATTATTAACTATTTGGTTTCTTCTTTGCATTTTAGAGTTTTAATTTGCATTTGTGGATGTTGCCACAGACGGTGGTTTTCAGAAGTGTTTCTGAGGCCATGCAGTGATTTCCACTAGAGAATCATGTCTGTTTTTAATGCAGTGCTGCCTGAGGGCCCAAAGATCACAGCCAGCAAATACTGGTTTTTGGCCTCGTCCCTCACAAACAGAGTTTTCTCCAGATTCTCTGAATCTTTTAATGATATTATGTACCACAGATGATGAAAAACAAAAGTTCTTTGCTATTTTATATTGTGAAATGTTATTCTTTAATTGTTGCACTGCCCACTCAGTCTTTCACAGAGTGATGAACCCCTCCTCATCTTTGCTTCTGAAAGACTTCACCTCTCTGAGATGCTCTTTTTTTATACCCAGCCATGTTACTGACCTGTTGCCAATTAACCACCAGGTTTTTTTTGGCATTATACAACTTTACCAGCCATTTGTTGCCCCGTCCTAGCTTTTTTGGAATGTGTCCTAGCTTTTTTGGAATGTGTTGTTGGCATCAAATTGAAAATGTTTGATATGTTGTCTTTGTACTATTGTACAAATTGTACGTTGTACTATTTTCAGTTAAATATGGAGTTTAAATGATTTCCATATCATTACATTTTGTTTTAATTTGCATTTTGCACAGCAGCCCAGGCTTTTTTGGAAATGGGTTTGTTGTTTGAATGGGATTTTTTCTAGCCTAGCAACAGAAACACACTTGTGGGTGGAACATGAACAGGCCAAGTCATCCTCATTCATATTCTTAATGCTGGGTTGTGTACTTGTTCTTTTTCAGTCTTGTCGTCACAAAAGTCCAGTTCATAAACCCGCACATTATACCCTTTCTTGTGACTGCAGGTAAACATTGTGGAGTAAACACTGTAATGAATATAAATAATCTGCTGCTTAAAAAAGGCTCTCATCCTCTTGAAAACCGTCCATTTTTAATAAGGGCCACCTGGTTTTTTTAAACACATACTTTTTAATTGCCTTTCTCTTCTCATGCATGTCTGCTTCAAATTAAACTGTAGTTACTTTGAAAGCCCATGCATGTAGAACTTTCTCTGAGTCTCTGAAGATGTAACGTTGAAATGCTGAGCACTGTTGGCCCTCACAGCAATGCAGAAACTGACCACATCATTCGTCTCCTGTTGTTTGGACCCTGATGTGAAACTCTGGGGCGGTTTGGAAGCGCATTACCTCAGGATTAGAGCCCATTCCTCTCACAGCTCCATCCTGCAATGGCTCATTTGGGAGATTTGCCTCATTAGCAGGTCCCCATCCGGCATGCGCGCCTGCTTCACTCCTGCTAACAGAAGTGAGACTACATTCACATTAAAGCGAAGGTCAGTGTTGGACAGTAACTGTAATTGTAAATGTAATTAGTTTCTGTACTTTAGTATTTTTGGTGTATCTGTACTGAAGTTTCTCCGTTCTGGGCGACTTTCTCCTTTCACTCCACTACATTTCAAAGTCTAATATCCGACTTTTTCCTCCTACATTTTGAGAAATCTGTCGTTCCTTTTGGTTTCTGTGTATATAAAAACGTAACATGTCAAAACGAAAGAAGCGCAAAGCCAGAGCACCAATCAGGGCCCAGCGGTCACTTTGTTTAGAGCTGGTTTTGACCTGTTGGTCATACCGACCCAGTGCAGCACGCGGTTCAACGTCAGCGCAGCGGCGTAAAACTTTGGGAGAGTCTGTTCAACATAAATGATGAACTAACCTAACTTTGTGTAAATAGAGCTCAATATAGAAATATGTCCACATATGCAGTCGAGACTGACGCGGCTTTTTTCTGAATTTCTACAAACACCATTTCATTTTATAGTAAATGAGTTTGGGCTGGTTTATGTTTATGAACAGACGCCTACAGATCAACATAGTAAAGGAGCTCATCTGTGATCCTGAGTTTAAAGCCAGTTTTTATTCAACTTAAACTTGGAACTAAGTTGTAAATAAATCTGAAACTGAAACTTTGCTTTATTTTAGAGCCCCTCAGTTTACCTTCAGTGTTTTGTTCTTATAATAATTGTAATAGACATCATTGACAGACTTAATTAATTAATGACATAATTAATCTTTTAGTACTTCTAATTTTGATAAAACTTGACCACTGTTTATCATCACTTCTTCTTTTAACAGCACACAGTAAGTGTTTGGGAACTGAGGAGACTGACTGCTGTAGTTTTGGAAGTGAAATGTTTTCCTGTTCTGGTTTGATAAAGAATTTCAGCTGCTCAACAGTTCGGGGTCTCCTTTGTCGTATTTTTCATTGCATAATGCGCTGAATGTTTTCAGTGGTGGCAGGTCTGGACTGCAGGCAGGTCAGTTTGGAGCCTGGAATTTTAATATGGAGCAATGCTATTGTAATACATGAAGAATGGGGTTTTACATTGTCTTCCCTGAAAAAGATGGAGTCTGGATGGCAGCGTATCATGTCAAAACATTAATTTGTTTTGCATTAATTTGTTTTGCTTTGTTTGCTTTGCACCTTCACAGATGTGCAGGTCACCCCTGCTATGTGCACTAATGCACCCCTATACCATCATAAATGCTGGCTTTTGAACTGTGTGTTGATAACAAGCCCAGAGGACAGAGTGTCCATATTTCAAAAAAAAAAAAAAAAATTCAAATGTTGGTTCGTCGGATCACAGGACGCATTTCCACTTCACCTCAATCCATTTTAAATGAGCCCAGGCCCAGAGAAGGTGGCAGCATTTCTGGATCCTGTTTATATTTTGTTTCTTCTTTGCATTTTAGAGTTTTAAAGTGCATTTGTGAATACAGCGACAAACTGTGTTCACAGACTGTGGTTTTCAGAAGTGTTTCTGAGCCCATGCAGTGATTTCTATTACAGAATCATGTCTGTTTTTAATGCAGTGATGTCTGAGGGGCCAAAGATCACCATTCAGATCATCATTTTGGCCTTGTCCCATGCATACAGCGATTTCTCCAGATTCTCTGAATCTTTTAATGATGTTATGTTCTGTTGATGATGAAAAGCAAATGTTCTTTGCTATTTTATATCATGCCATTTTTATATTTATTACTTTTTATGTTTGTGTTTTAATATATTTATATTTAAGTATATTTTAAATATCTTTTAAAGGTCTAGCTTATTTAGGAATCTTTGAAAGGCTCTGCAAAATCTGTTCAGTTAAGTCAATTTTTTATTATTTGGCCTTTTAAAAACATGAATTACAGAATTAATGGTCAAAATAATTGGTCGATTACTTGATTACTAAAGTAATCCGCTATGACAGCACTAATCCTAATTAGCCTGCAGTAGTGCCTCTCAGAAGAAAGGACGAGCAGGTGTTCCCTCAGTGTGTACCATTTGTGTACAATGAACTGGACTAAATACTACAAACAAAGCACTAATACCACATGCTCAAGTGGTGGCTTTGGGCAAGCATCCTCTGAAATTGCCCTTCAAAACTGGTCATGTTTAAACATGTACAGTTGTTCACCAGTAGAGGGCACTAATGCACTTTCACCATGAATATCCTTTCTGGCTGTGCTATTTGTGGTGACAATAAACATCTCGCTGTTGTCAGAAGAAATCCTCGTATCTCCAAAATGGTAACTTTACAGGAGAAGGAAAAAAACGACTTCACCTTTAATGTAAGTCAATGGAACCAGAATTTTTTTTCCCCAAATTTCCAAGTCATTTTGTGCCATTTCTTTTGGCCCATTCTTAATTACATTTACACACAGAGTGAACGGTTAACAGGCATTATCAAAATATGTTCAAAAACTGAAAAACGATAAAAATGGAGATACAAGGTTTTCTTCTGACAATAGTGGTATGTGTATGTTCATTTATATACACACATACACACAAATCAGGTGTAACATCATGACCACCTCCTTGTTCCTGCGCTCACTGTCCATCTTATCAGCTCCACTTACTGTATAGCTGCATTCTGTAGTTCTACAGTTACAGACTGTAGTCCATCTGTTTCTCTGATGCTCTGTTACCCTGTTCTTCAGTGGTCAGGACCCCCGTGGACCCTCACAGAGCAGGTACTATTTGGGTGGTGGATCATTCTCAGCACTGCAGTAACACTGATGTGGTGGTTGTGTTTTAGCGTGTGTTACAAGTGTGTTTACAAGTGGATCAGACACAGCAGTGCTGCTGGAGTTCTTTGGTAAATTTGGTTTTTAATTCAGTTGTCTAGAATTCCAAGCACCACAGAAGTGCTTGTCCTCACAGTCATATGTAAAGGGTGAGGCCATATTTTGAGGTTAAAAACCATGTTTTTCTACAATTTCTACTGCAATAATTTATGCATGACTATGAAATATATGATTTAAATGACATAAAGAAAACAAATAAATATTACAAAATATCTAATGAAAGTTGTGGTCCCCAGGAGTCGTGTCACTGGTGTTACTGTGTAACAAAAATCTCTTATAGAAGTCACACCGATGACATCACTTGACTTGCTTTTACCTGTTTTCTGAGGATCTATGAAGAAAAGCTCATGGTGAGTCCACTGTGTCTTTCATTTATCAGAGATTTTCTCATTCAGCTCATCATCTCATATGAAGCTTTTAGCTGAAGTCACTGGTGTAACCGACTTTATTATGAGGTAATTGTGAAAAAATACAACCCCAATTCCAATGAAGTTGGGACGTTGTGTAAAACATAAATAAAAACAGAATATGATGATTTGCAAATCCATTTCAACTTATATTCAATTGAATACACTACAAAGACGAGATATTTAATGTTCAAACGGATAAACTTTATTGTTTTTTGCAAATATTCACTCATTTTGAATTTGATGCCTGCAACACGTTCCAAAGAAGTTGGGACAGGGGCGTGTTTACCACTGTGTTACATCACCTTTCCTTTTAATAACACTCAATAAGCGTTTGGGAGCTGAGGACACTGATTGCTGAAGCTTTGCAGGTGGAATTCTTTCCCATTCTTGCTTGATGTACAACTTCAGTTGCTCAGCAGTCCGGGGGCTCCGCTGTCATATTTTGTGTTTGATAATGTGCCATACATTTTCAATGGGAGACGGTCTGGACTGCAGGCAGGCCAGTCTAGTACCCGCACTCTTTTACTACGAAGCCACGCTGTTGTAACACGTGCAGAATGTGGCTTGGCATCGTCTCGCTGAAATAAGCAGGACATCCCTGAAAAAGACGCTGCTTGGATGGCAGCAGATGTTGCTCCAAAACCTGTATGTACCTTTCAACATTAATGATGCCTTCACAGATGTGCAGGTTACCCCTGCCATGGGCACTAACACAACCCCCCACACCATCAGAGATGCTGGCTTTTGAACTTTGCGCTGAAAACAATCCGGACAGTCCTTTTCCTCTTTGGCCCGGAGGACATGACGTCAATGATTTCCAAAAACAGTGTGAAATGTGGACTCGTCAGACCACAGGACACTTTTCCACTCTGCGTCAGTCCATTTCAGATGAGCTCGGGCCCAGAGAAGCTGGCGGCGTTTCTGGGTGGTGTTGATATGTGGCTTCGCTTTGCATGGCAGAGTTTTAACTTGCACTTGTAGATGGAGCGACGAACTGAGTTCACTGAAAGTGGTTTTCTGAAGTGTTCCTGAGCCCATGTGGGAATATCCGTTACAGAATGATGCCAGTTTTTAATGCAGTGCCGCCTGAGGGATCGAAGGTCACTGGCATTCAATGTTTTCTGCTTTGCTGCTTACTTGCAGAGATTTCTCCAGATTCTCTGAATCTTTTGATGATATTATGGACTGTAGATGATGAAATCCCTAAATTCCTTGCAGTTGCACGTTGAGAAACGTTGTTCTTAAACTGTTGGACTATTTGCTCACGTAGTTGTTCACAAAGTGGTGAACCTCGCCCCGTCCTTGCTTGTGAACTGAGCCTTTCAGGGATTCTCCCTTTATACCCAATCATGACACTCACTTGTTTCCAATTAACCTGTTCACCTGTGGAATGTTCCAAACAGGTGTTTTTCTGAGCATTCCTCAACTTTCCCAGTCTTTTGTTGCCCCTGTCCCAACTTCTTTGGAACGTGTTGCAGGCATCAAATTCAAAATGAGTGAATATTTGCTAAAAACAATAAAGTTTATCCATTTGAACATTAAATATCTTGCCTTTGTAGTGTATTCAATTGAATACAGTTTGAAAAGGATGTGCCAATCATCGTATTTTGTTTTTATTTATGTTTTACACAACATCCCAACTTCATTGTTCCCCGACTTCATTGTCGGGGAGCCCTTCCAGGCCTTCAGAGAAGGTCTAACAGTTTGTGAATGTTAGAACTTCAGGAGCTGGCATGAAGGCTTTACACGTTAGATTAACTTCCAGCGTATAAGAAACGACTGAAGCGAGCCAATCATCAATTAACATTTCAAATAAAATCAATTAACGTCACTCTAGGCCTACCAGAAGTTCTAGATACGTCACTGTGATTAGGAGTCTGACTAATGCTCACTACATTTTGGGGTCAGGAAAAAAACCCCAAACTCTCGCTAAAGTAATCGCCGACGTGACATCAAAGAAACTTCGAAGTGTACAATTTGACTCCCGCTGGACCTCCAACCTCAAAACTTTGACCCCTCAATTTCTAACATTATGCATTCTCCCTTGAAGCTGAAGTGTGCTGAAGGTGGCCCCGAGTTCACCTCCCTAATGATCTTTTTAAAACAATAGCAATTAGCCACCTGACAGACTGAGGAGAGCAGTGATTACAAATCTGCTCCAGTTATTAGCGCATATTAAAGCTTAGAGCCAAGGAGGGCCGGCTGATTGGCAGGCTGGAGCTGGAGGAGCATTAATCGGAGAGAGGAGGGGAGGTGTTTAAAGGGGAGGGGGTGGAGGTGGTGGTTGAGGGGCGCAATCAGGCCTGAATTGGGCGCTTTTGTGCAGTGTGTGATTGTGGAGTGTGCCATTTTGCCCACTGATGAGAAGCCTCCCCCCCAACGTCTGGCTGATTTGGAGCCTGTACGTCCTTCTCCTAATCACTGCCCTCTTACTGTCACTCCAGAATACTGCTGATTTCTGAAAAGGGGGTGTGGGGGGGAGGAAGCCCCCTCCACAACTACAGAACTAAAATCCGTAGCTTTAAGGGAAACTAAACCGAAGCTCGTTTTCGCTTCAGTTAAAAAAAAAAAAAAGGTCACCTTGTGGCTGGAATTCTGATTTGAAGTAGCTCTTGTTTGGTTTCTACCATTAAAAATACTAAAATATATTTTTGCGTCGGCAAATTTCGGCTTGGTTACCGCACAATTATTGCTTTGTAAGCTACTTACACAGCTAATGCTATTAGCATTTGTGCTAGCCTCCACAGAACAAGTGTTTTTGCTGACATTTTCACACCCAAGAGAAGCTTAGCCTGACTCTACACACGACCGTGTGTAAATGTGGACGTTTTGCGCTCAGAAAAGTGCAGCATATAGTTTCACACCTGCTAATAAGTTAAGCTAACAAGAAAGCGAGGTAGCTAATTCGACGTTTCAGTACTATTATAGTTCCAGAAAACAACTCCAACATTATTTTTGACCGTTCCAGCTCAAAGCAGGTGGAAATTGAGCTGGAACCGGAACCGTAGATTCTCTTGGCTCCTGTTTGTTTTTTTAATGTTCGATGGAAAAACAGCCTAAAATTTCATTGGTGGCTTTTTTGTGCTTCCAGTGATACAGGCTCTAATACACATGCCGTCCGGTCCAAGTCATATTTAATGTTCCTGCAACGGTTAGTTAGCTTTAAGCAGCTATGTGCTCATGTTTTGGGAATATCTTCATTCATCAGTCGTTCATTTGACACCCAGCATCCATTCAGTCATACAACCATTGAGAATCCCTGGGCTGTGTTAAAGAAATCCTGGCTGTGATTTATTGATGTAGAGGCTAATAAATACAGTCGTTATGCCACTTACCAGCAGACATATTAGCTGTCTGGCTTCCCTCTACATTGGAAACCCAGTGAGGTCAAAAATAGCCCACCCTCAAGAATTTGCTTCAAGATACATCATCCGAAAAAGGGGATTTCCATAGTCTTTAAACTGAAAATCTCACTCTGTAGACTATTGTGGTACCACTATAAGAGTCAACTAAGCACGTTTACGCCCACTGAAGTGACGCTCACATTTTTCATTTTGGCCAGAGTGCCTCTTTAAGTTATTGCTATTCACTTTTATCTGTATTAAAATGTGTATTACTGACTAGCAGATGTTATAATTGTGCCAGGCATTCGGGTAAGATTAATAAAAAATGGTCTGGTGTTTAATCTGCTGTAGAAGTTTTGTTCAGCCCCTCCCTGAGTCTGCATCTGGGCCTTATCTGCTGCTTTTTTAGTGATGAGATAGTGTCATGTTCAGTCGCTTGACAAGGCCTTTATGTATTTCGCAGTATCAGGAGGCCTCTCGTCCTCCCTGATCTCCTTACGCTCTGATCACTATCGTAGAGAGGGTACGTCTGGGCTTAAGAGGGGTCAGTCTCTGTGGTCTCTGTGGAGTATACGCACCTGTCACTCTATCGCTTTCTTTTCTGCTCTGTCCGCTCTGCAGTGCAGGGGCTGATAGAGCATTAATTAATAGTGGCTGACTAAAAGGAGGCTTAGTGTGGGTTAGGGTCAGGGGTTAATTTGAAATCAGTTCAGCTCAATTAGAGATGAACTGAAACAACACGCTTCTTTTGTTCTCTGAATGCTTTGTATTGTCCAAACTGGCTGAAGTAAGACCCATTCACTGCGTTCACACTGCGGCCTTTTTGCTAATTACTATACAAACAGGGTAGGAACTGGGCAATTAGTCAGTCAGCCATGGAGCCAAGAACTACAACAGTACCTACAACATCTCTGAGGTGAAATGTGTCAGCTGCAGTTAGCCAACTTGCAAGCTTATTGACAGCAGCCTAGATATCCACTCAACTAGCCAGCTAGCTAGTTTAAGCCTTTAGGGAAAGGGTGTTTCTTTTTTATCTAGATATTATTATATATCTATATATAGATATCTATTTATTCCAGGGACACAGCAGTAAGAATATACCTAGCAGTTTAATTTGAACTAGCTGCTCCCTGAGGAAGCTAATAGGCCTCACATTTGATTCACTTTGCTAATAATTCCAGGATATTTAGCAAAAAAAAAAAAAAAAATCACCGTAACTATAAAACCTGAGGTGAAATATGTCAGCTAGCAGTCAGCTAAGTTGCAAATATTGACGAACACTAACATGTTTAGCTAAAGATAACTGGCTAGCTAGTGAACAGACAGCTTTCTTTATTTGTTGAGAACGGATGGAAAAGCAAGGGTTTGCCTTTCAATCTACATTTGCCTTGCGAAAAGTTACATTTCACATTCAAAGCCTAGAAAACAACACTGGTTTGGATTTCTAATGGGAATTAGCTTAATGTTTACCCTTAGAAACCACTAGTGTTCTGTAAGACACCGTTAGACCCTATTCAATAACCATCCAATGCAGCTGGAATCAGTCCCATAACACCTGTTAAACCATTAGAGACCTTTACACTGTGATATCAACCCATCAGCAAAACAATGAAATTTGTACAAGTTGTGGACGATGTATTGTTTTCTAGGTCCAGTAAGAAGATCATTACAGTGATCAACTCTGCTTGTAACCAATGCATTAACAAGTTTCTCTGCATCGCTCTGAGATAGAAAAGCATGAGCTTTAGCAGCATTTCTCAAATAATAAAAAGCTACGTTAGAGATGGCGTTTACATGCGGAATAAAACAGAGCTCAGAGTCTAAGGTCACACCCAGGTACTTCAGGTTTCGTATATGGAGCTAAAGAACCAAGTTACTTATAAAGCAGCTTTCTCTGTTTCTTTCAGAGTTTTAGGTCTGACACACAGTTTTTAGTCTGACACACATCTGGTCAGTCTGCATACAGAGTATTGATCATCAGAAGGAATGGATTATGTTTTCTAATGACATCACCTACAGGCAGCATGTACAAAGAGAAAAGGAAATGGCCTAAAACTGAGCCTTGAGGGACTCCACAAGAAGTGCCAAATCTTTTAGGCGAATGATTTCCCATTGAAACCATGAACTCCCTAAATTTGATTTAGGTTTGGACGATTTGGATGCTAACTACATGAAGAACAGTGTAGGCCTACAAGTTAACAAGATAAAGTTGAGAACCAGCAGGCCACACAGCAGCTCACTTTCACTCAGACACCCCAAACAGGGTCTATTTTGCCTCCAGACTTTACCGTGCCATGGCTCTACAGCAGGAAGCGTATTTCTCATTCCTACCTGACAGCTGTGACATTCATAAATTGACTACATAAGTGGACAACGGTGGTCCCTTCCACCTCTGGCCTTACGGTGTGGCAGCCCACAGCAGTTTACAATTAACATCATGTGGAAAGGATACGGGAGGCAGCCCTGAAAGAGGGAACGAATTAAAATGAGCAGAGCAGGAAGATTAATTTGACTTTCTTTCATCTGAAGCGCTCGATTACTTTTTTGGAGGGCCCTACGCTCGAGTGTGCGACTGTACTCGGTTGGAAAGGAAAATAAACAGTTGCATTCTGGGTACTGTATGATTATCACAACAAAGGCTCCTGAAACACGAAGCCTGAAACATCTGGAGCACGTTAATCAGGCCGGTGAATGACGGATGCGTTTTATTTCGTTCAGCGACAGATCGGCGCGAGGCCCCTGAACCGATAGAGACGCACGCTAAAGACGTCGCTGGAGTAAAACGGGCCGTCGGACAGCTGAAGGTTGTCTCAGAATTGTTTAAGTTTTTAGACAAGGTTGTAGTTTAAAGACAAGACGTCTGATGTGCTTTGCGTTAACTTTCAGCGGAGACTGCTGGCTTTAGCTGTGATCTACTCACGCTTCTGCTTGCGAACACTGCGGCAGATTAGGAGATACTCACAACATATCAATGTGCAAAACATCTTTCACTGACTGATTACACCGTATGGGGACATTTATAAAACCAACCACAAACAGGTGTTTCCAAAATGCAGAGGTGGACGAAGTACACAAATCATGTACTCGAGTTAAAGTAGAGACCCCCAAGGTAAAATATTCCTCCAGTAAAAGTAGAAGTTCCTCCCTTTAGACCTCCACTTGAGTAAAAGTACTAAAGTATTTCCCTTCAAATGTACTTAAGTATAAAGTAAAAGTACTAAAAGAGTAATTCTGGCTCTGATGTCCTGTTATCATTTTTATAACCAGACTGGCTTCATGAACTCATTTCAGGTGAAAGTCCTCCAGCGTCTCTCTTGGTAAACCAGTCTTTTAATAGAACGTCATTAATTAGTGACGCTGACGTCTATTAAAATGATCATAAGCACAAAACACTGAAGGTAAACAGTTTCCATCAGGGAGAACCGATACAGATACACAAAAAAACTACTTAAGTACAGTAACGAATTACATTTACTTAGTTACTGTCCACCACTGCCAAAATGGAGCTCAAAAAGCTACAGAAAAAATGGGACTCCTAACAACCACCTGGAAGACCTGGTACACTGCAAAAAATCTTAGCAAGTGAAAAAATCTTCAGTCTAAACAATATATCTAACGTGTCTCATTAGTTTTAAGACATATTTAGAATTATTTCTAGACTTTTTTTTTTTACTCATTTTGAATAATTTTATGTTATGAATATAAAGTGCCATTTTACTGCTTTCAAGCATGAGTTCTTAACAACGGCAAACTTATCTGCAATAGTAAAATAAGTAAATTATACGTAACATGATCTGCCAGTGGATTAAGACACTTTTACTAGAAAAAAATGACTTAAAACTAGTAAAGAATGTTTAGAAAGAGGCTAAATAATCTTATACTATGCCTGCATCAATCACATAATGAGAAATATTAGATATATTGACTACATGTAAGATGTTTTCACTTCATAAGATGCCATTTTTTGCAGGGTCGACCACCAAAAACTGCCCCCAACAGATAAACAGTGCTAAAAGCTTTCATCTTTGAGAGCTGCTTCAGATCTGAAAACATCCACAAGGTGTTCCTGTCCATCCTTCCACTGTGAAAAGATGACTCAGCGCTGTGGGTCTGAAAGGACGTGTAGCTGATCAAGAAGAACCTCACTGAGAAAAGGAGACGGACACACCAAACAAAGAAGCTGAACAGTGGACTGACCACCCCAGAGTCCAGACCTCAGCACCACTGAATTTAATGCAATATCAAATCATCACATTACATATAGTTCTGTATTAAGCGCTGCTGTATCTGGTAGTTTATTTACCACTGTGCGTGTATTTCATACCTGTGGGGTCCTTCAGGTCTGTTTGAGGTTGACCCCCTCAACTCCCCCACCTGCTGACGGCTGGCACGCTGCCCGCCTCTCGCCGGTGGGCCGGCTGTAATTTGGCCGATCCCCTGTAATTTCCTACTGCTGCGTGAAGTGGCGGAGGGGTGGAGGGAAGGGTCAGTGGGTGAATGACCCTGCCCTGTTTACCCTCATTCAACTTCACGCATCAGCCCCAAGGAAATAATTATACGGGAAGTAGAGAAGGCGAAATGAAACGAGAAAAAAGGAGGGTTGAAAACGGAGAGGTGACCGCTATAAACATCTCCTGACCCGACCCGCTGACTTTAGAGAAAGGGCTTTTGGAAAAGCGTCCTAAAGAGGTCAGGAGTTAGAGCAGCCGTCTGCTGCTCATTAGTAAATATATACAATAAAGATACATGTTGTGACAGGACAAGGTGCACCAGAGGACAGCCGAAGGTCATTTAGGAGCTTGTCAGGGTATGAGTGACCTGGTGTGTTGTATACATTTTCATATTTGGACGAGCCCATCACACACGCTGCCCATCAAAAATGTCAGGACACTTGCTGTTAATTTCGATGCAAGAAAAACACCTGAAAATATGAAGTGATCATAAAGCAGTTCTGTGCCAATACTTGCTATATTAGTTAATAGCTATATTTATCTTCAAAGCTCAGCTTCATGTACATCATAGTTTCTTGATTGGTGTGAAAAGCAGGTTTTGTCTCAATAAGGATTTGACAGTTTTCTTTGCCAAAGTATTAAAGCACATATTGAAACTCTTTTGGGCCCAAAGTAGTTTAAAGGGCCCATATTACACACTTTTCTTGCACTTATTTCATTTTTCAACCTCTATCTCTTAAACTTTTGTTACTGTGCCGTTAAGACTGAGTATATATATATCTATATATATATAGATATATATGCACTAATCAGACATCACATCCTGACCACCTCCTCGTTTCTACGCTCATTGTCCATTTTATCAGCTCCACTTACTGTATAGCTGCACTCTGTAGCTCTACAGTTACAGACTGTAGTCCATCTGTTTCTCTGATACTCTGTTCTTCAGTGGTCAGGACCCCCATGGACCCTCACAGAGCAGGTACTATTTGGACGGTGGATCATTCTCGGCACTGTAGTAACACTAACGTGGTGGTGGTGGTGTGTTAGTGTGTGTTGTGCTGGTCTGAGCGGATCAGACACAGCAGTGCTGCTGGAGTTTTTAAACACCTCAGTGTCACTGCTGGACTGAGAACAGTCCACCAACCAAAAACATCCAGCCAGCAGCGTCCTGTGACCGCTGATGAAGGAGTAGAGGATGACCAACACAAACTGTGCAGCAGCAGATGAGCTGTCGTCTCTGACTTTACATCTACAAGGTGGACCGAGAAGGTAGGAGTGTCTAATAGAGTGGACAGTGAGTGGACACAGTGTTTAAAAACTCCAGCAGCACTGCTGTGTCTGATCCACTCGCACCAGCACAACACACACTAACACATCACCACCATGTCAGTGTTACTGCAGTGCTGAGAATGATCCATCACCCAGATAGTTAATTTGGCAGCTTAGTTTCCATATATGGACTGTATGGACCGGGGTGTGAACAGTATGTTTAAATACTACATCAAACTTTTTCATTTTAAAAGCTGAGTTTTCCAAGAAATGGGCCAATAAATAGAAATTGTGCACTTACATTTGCAGAAAATGTCACATTTAAACGTGTTTTCTCATTTTCACTCAGAAAAACGTGTCACTTGTTAAAACCTCTGCATTCGGCTGCATATAAACATGCATTTAATCACCAACACTCTGATTTGGCTCCTTCTAGAAGATGTACTCCCCACATTTGGCTCTCTGGAGGACTTCCACGTTCAGCCGAATGGATTAAATGTGTTTGAACATTCAGGTCAAGGCTAGGAAATAACCCTTATCCTCTAAAACAAACATTTCACTACAGCATGCCTGGGCAACTCTTTGGAGGTTTAGGTGTTTATTTGAACTGCATTTATGCGCTTTACTTCATCAAACTGGGAATATGCGATGAAAAAAAACCCGCTCTGATGTTTTTATTCTTTCCTAGCATGCACAAGCGATGGAGTGAGCTGAAACAAAAGCATCGCTAACCAATCAAGTGCAATTATAAGGGAGCCTGAGACTCAGCGGGATGCCGTACAAGCCGTGCAAACAAGCGCGCACTTCCACAGCTCCTAAAATGCTAATGTACTCTTAATGTATTCTTAATCATTGCCATAACCGCACTTTGATTTCGGTGCGCATTTTAAGAAACTGATTAGTAGTGGTCTGATCAGCCTATCAAGGAGACATTTAAGGGAAAAAATGTTTTAAAATATGCAGATTATTTTCTCTTTTGAAGTGGTTTAATCTCTGCAAAATATCACAGGCGGCTTCCGTGCATAAATTAAAGGCATGTGATTTTGTAAAGCTGCTTTGTTTACATCAACTTTATAGGATGTGTGTAGTGACCTCATGAGCCAACTTTATAAGGAGGCCTTATTATTATTTTCATTTAAGCAAACGTATTTTAGGTTAATGACTGAGTTCATATGGTTGTATGCAAAACTCTGACCCCTCCCCCAGTCAAAATACATATTTTATTGATATTATCAGCAGTGATATTAAGATATCACTGCTGTGGGAACAAAACCTCGTATCTCCAAAATGCTAACTTTACAGGAGAGGCAAAAAACCTACTTTACTTTTAATGTAAGTCAATGGAACCAGAATTCTTTCCAAGTCATTTTGGGTCGTTTCTTTTGGTCCACTCATCGTGAAATTTACACACAGTGTAAAGAGAAACAGATGTTTTCAATTTATGTCATAAACTGAAAATCTATAAAAAAAAGAGGTTTTGTTCTGACAGCGGCGATGTGCAGGTATTTGCTTAAAAGGACATAACAGCAGATGTTTAGATGTGGGCAGTATTTTGAACGGATATTTGGTGTATCTATTGCACTCTTTTGTTTAGGTGACACTGGATTGCTGCACTAAAATATTTGCATTTTATTTTTAATTATTTAATTATTTAATTTTACTGCATTTAAGAGTGATACATCTCTGCTGTCGGACCAAAACCTCGTTTTTCAGTTCTTGACATAGTTTAAAAATACCTACTGCCCTTCATATTATGTGTAAATATCAAGATGAATGGACCAAAAGAAACAGCCCAGAATTACTTGTAAATATGTCTGGTTCCATTGACTTACATTAAAAGTAAAGCAGGTTTTTTCCTTCTCCTGTAAAGTGACCATTTAGGTGATACAAGGTTTTGGTCTGACAGCAGGGATATGTAAATGAGCTCTGTTCTGATTGGCTGTCCTGTACTGTGATTAATTTAAAAAGCAGCCCAGGCTGAACCCCCCCCTATAACTTCAGCGAGAGTGGGCGTGGCTAAACTGCTGTAGGCTGAATAGGCGGATGTATGTAAATGGGTTGGTTGTTGTGACTTCAAGAAAACAGTGAAACAGGCTATTTCGGCAGCTTAGTTTCTATATATGGACTGCATGGACTGGACAGTGAATAGTCCAACTTTAACAGTGCTTAAATACTTAAATGCTTTTATTAAAAAATATCTGCATGTTATCCATTTTACTGCACTCAACCCTATTACATTTCTCTGTAATGCTGGTCTAGGTAGATTCTAATTCCTATATTTTATAAATGACTATATATTGACCCTCCGGCTCCAGCTCCCCCCATGACCCAGGAGGATAAGCGGCTTAGAAGAGGTGTGTGTGTGTGTGTGTGTGTGTGTGTGTGTGTGTGTGTGTGTGTGTATATTTACATTAGTATTGTCAGACATTGGTATTGGCCCACAATACCATTTATTTTATGTGTTTCATATTAGATTGAAAGCTTTTTTGTCTTGTAGTCAAAGCTTTTAGAGATAAGCAGATTGATAAGCATACCGAAATCTAACAGCGTAATCAGAGTGTGAAATGCAGATAAGATGGTGACTTTTTAAAAAAAACATTTTTCATAGTTGTTCTGGAAAAGGGTAAAGATTTGAACAATCCAGGCTCCGCCCACCAACGCGTTCCTTCAAAGCAACTGACGTGAAGTTGGTTGAGCTTCACAGAACAGTGGTTCTGTGAAGACCAGTGGTTGGTTAGTGTAGTGGTTAACACCTCTGCCTTCTACGCTGTAGACTGGGGTTCAATCCCCACCTGGGCAAACACCCTACACTACACCAATTAGAGTCCTTGGGCAAGACTCCTAACGTAATCCTAACTCCTAATGTAAAACAGCAAAAATTCCACTTAACTTTAAGCACGGCTGTAATTTTTGTCAAAAATGTGCCACCATGTGAACGTCAACAACGTCCTACACCAGAAAAATGACACAGTGTGACCAGTGTGATCTGAAAGAAAACAGATGTCTGAAGAGTTTAATGTCTCTAAAAGCTACAATTTATTACATGAAATGGTTGGGAATAAACTGCCTGATGTCCGAGATGCAGTTTTCTGATTTTGGCCTAAAATGTATTTCTTTTTCCCAACTTGCAGGACACTGTAAAGGACAATAGTCCCCAAAGAAAACGTTCTCTTCTTTCTTTCAAATTTCTCACTATCTCACCATCATCATTGTCACATATAAGACACACTGGTGGTTTTGGTCAGTAAACATATAATAATTAAATAACAACACACAGACTGTGCAAACATTTGGGCTCCTCTGGTCAAATGACATGTTTTGTTGGTTTTCTGAGTGAAAATAAGATGCAGAGAACAAACTTCTGCACATTTTAATACACTGTTACTCTTTATTTGCTGAATTTAACAGTATGGGAAAAAATAAACATAAAATGTGGCCTGAGCACAAGTTACAGCACAATATATATTTTATGTTTTACTATTTGCTAATATGTTAAATTCAGCAAATAAATCGAATTTTTGCACTTAAATTTGTGGAAATAAATAAATGTTTTTGCAAATTTAAGTGCAGAATTTCTATTTATTTGCTGAGTTTGCCATACACACACACACACACACACACACACACACACATGCACACACACACGCACACACATGTATATACACGCTGCTATCGGAACAAAACCTCATGTCTCCATTTTTTGTTGTTTTCCAGTTTTTTTACATAATTTGAAAATACATTTTGTCCTTTATATTATTTGAAATGTTTATGATAAATAGGCCAAAAGAAACGGCTCAGAATTGCTTAGAAAAATGTCTGGTTCCATTGACTTACATTAAAAGTAAGGTAGGTTTTTCCCTTTTTCTGTAAAGTTACCACTGTGGAGATACAAGGTATATATATATATCTACCTACCTATATATATATATATATATATACACCTCCAAAACGATAACTTTTGTTATCAAAATTATACAGGACAAGGTAAAACAACCTACTTTAATTTTAATGTAAGTCAATGGAACCAGACATTTTTCTAAGCAATTTTGAGCCGTTTCTTTTGGCCTATTTATCATGAAATTTACACACAATGTGAAGAGCAACAGGCAATTTAAAAAAACACAGGGTTGTTCACACTTTTGCTTATGACTGCACATAATAAAGAAATAAGTCGGTAAGTGTCTGGATACCGTATTATTTCAGATAAAACCACTGTGAATGACTTTTCTTCCATCTCAGTGATGGAATTTATGCAGTAAATTTTGAGTTCTCCTTTAATAATATGCTCTAAATTGAAATATCTTGACAAAAGGTGAATTGTGAGCTACAGTCTCTCATTACAGTCTCTCCAATAGCAGCAATTATATTCCAGCTCCTGCTCTACAGTGTGAGGTATATTTGCTTAAACCTCACCCATTAATATGAGACACCCACAGGAAAGCATGAAAAACAATTATACTGATGCTCAGACCACCCTGTTAACCTTCCCCCAAAGTCCAAGCCTACACACCAAGCTGGTGGTGACTAATATGACCTTTAATTACAACCCTCGTGTCGAGCTGTTACGTCCCCTTAAAGTGCTTTAGCCATACGGCTAACAGTCTACCAGACGTTTCCTCCTGCTGCATGGAGCGGTTCCAGGCCTACCAGCACCTCTACCCCCATAGGACCTAACAAAACATTGCTACAGTCCCGGTGTTGTTGCGGAGGGTCGATCTGATTGGCACTTCCTTGCTGTTGGACATTTCGGCAGTACTCCTGCACGGGAGCCGCATCAAAAGAGGCCTGGTGCGGAGTGCCATGTTTTCAGATGGGCCCCTTGATAAAGGCCATTCATCTTCATTGGGTGGAACGAGTCTCGGCCAGATCTAGGCACGCTAGGCCCTTTTAGACGTCCTATCTGTGGGGAGAGCGAGACTAAACGCTGTGGAAAATCCTTCATGTCGCTGCAGGCCTTTCAAAACAGCCCTCAGCTGGAGCATTACACACACACACAGCACCCTTTCCACTCTCGCGATGCTCCGCGCTCACATACAGTATCACCTGGCTGCTCTTTCTTTGTGTAACTACAAGGGAATGTGTGTGTTTTTTTCCCTTGTTTTTGGTGGTGAACATCTTACAGTTGCATGCATGAAGGGCTGCTTTGTTGCTGTGTGTCCGGTATGTTTATGTAGACCAGGGGTGACCAAACTTTTAGTTCTGGGGGGCCCAAGGGCCAAAAACTGGCTAAAACACAAACTGTACACAAGTAAAGGAGGTACCGTGCCGAGCAAAAGGCTTTCACTTATTAAATTTATAGGCACTGTATTAATTCAAGTTACTCATTTTTCAGTGTCAGGAAAAAGTAGAAAACATACTAAACTGAAAATTACATAGAAACAACTAAATATAATATCAGTGTTTAGTATATCACTCTTTACCTTTATTACAGCTTCTATTTTTTCTCACTCACTTTCAGCTCCTCAAAGAACCTGCAGACACACCTCAGATGTTTAGTCTTAGACGCTGGTTAGATTTTCTGAAGTAATCAAACCCATTCATTGGTGCTGAGGTCTGGACTCTGGGGTGGTCAGTCCATCGTTCAGTTTCTTTGATTGGTGTGTTCGTCTCCTTTTCTCAGTGAGGTTCTACTTGATCAGCTCCACGTCCTTTCAGACCCACAGCGCTGAGTGGTCTTCTCACAGTGGAAGGATGGAGAAACACCTGTGGATGTTTTCAGATCTGAAGCAGCTTGATTTTCTTCTCTCTGTCAGAGATCAAAGCTTTCAGGGCTGTTTATCTGATTGGTCAGTATTGGTGTCGACCAGGTCTTCCACAGTTTTAAAAGAGAAAATATGAATTTAATGAATTATATATAGTATAAAAGTTTGAGTGTCTGGGGTTAGGGTAAATTATTAGATTAAGAGACTCTTATTAGTCCCACAACAGGGAGATTTCACCTCTGCATTTAACCCATCTGTGAAGTGAAACACCACATACACTCTAGTGAGCACACACACACACACACACACGCCTGGAGTGGTGGGCAGCCCAATCCGCAGCGCCCGGGGAGCAATTGTGGGTTAGGTGTCTTGCTCAAGGACACCTCAGTCATGTGCTATTGGCTCTGGGAATCGAACCGGCGACCTTCTAGTCATGAGGCTGGTTCTCTAACCTCCAGCCCATGACCGCCCCCAATTAGCATTATAGCGTTGTATGGCACCGTTTCTTTATTACCATTTCTAGTGAAGAAAATGGTTCTTTATAGACCACAAACTCTCAAAGAACTCAAAAGAAAAGGTTCTTCAGACTGATGAAGCATGTGCTTTTCGAAAAGGGTTCTATGTAGCACCAGAAAGGGCTCTTCTATTGTTATAAGATAAGATAAGATAATCCTTTATTAGTCCCACAGCGGGGAAATTTATGTTTTCTATAGAACCATTTATAGCACATTCTCCATCACTCTGAAGAACATTCACAATGCAAATAATCATGCAAAGGGTTCTTTGAGTGTTCATGGTTCTATCTAGCTGCACATGAGCCTAAGATTACTATGTGATATGCCAAGCCTCAGCTGGAGTGGGGTAAAGCATACTGGACTCTGGAGCGGTGAAAAGTGTTCTCTGGAGTGATGGATCACACTTCACTTCATCTGACAGTCTGATGGATGAATCTGGGTTTGGCAGATGCCAGGCGAACGTTATACATAGTGCCAACTGTAAAGTTTGGTGGAGGGGGGATAATGAGCTGGGGCTGTTTTTCACTGTTTGGGCCCCTTAGTTTCAGTGAAGCACACAAAAACATTTTAGACAATGATATGCTTCCAACTACTGAACACCTTTGGGATAAACTGGAGCATTGACTGTGAGCCAGACCTTCTCGTCCAACATCAGCGCCTGATGTTACAACTGCCCACTCCGAAATCTTGCAGAAGGCTTCCCAGAAAAGTGGAAGCTGCTAAAGCTGCGAACTCCATATTAATTCCGTTGGTTTTGGAATGGGATATCCAACAAGCACCTATAGGTGTGATGGTCAGGCGTCCACATACTTTTGGCCATACAGTACGAGCACAAGCAGAAAAGGCCTCGCTTTTTCTTTTTTGTACCATGGCATGCAAAATGTCCATTAATATTCCTCCTATCGTTGCGCCATTATTGCAGCCAGAAACAACTGTTGCATCCATCAAGCGGCTTTTATTCTCCTCGAGAGGAAAGACCAGCGCTGAAATCTTAAAAGAAAATTCTCCTCTAATCTTTCATACGCGATGCTTATTCCTGCGAGTGGCCCAAATGACGGGTGTTGATAGGTGCAGGATTTCAAAGTGATTTCTGTTATTTCAGGACACTTGACAGAACACCCCTTCAGAGAGGAAAAGAAGGAGACGGAGAGAGAGAGAGAGAGAGAGAGAGAGAGAGAGAGAAAAACAACACATTAAACCTCAGAAAGTGCTTTATAATAGTTGCCACTGTCTTCACTTTAATCTTCATTGAGGCCCTGTCGTGTAAGGCAGCCGTGTGTGTTTAAGTGCACCCCCGCTTCCATTCCAGGATGAAAAATGGTACAGTCTGAGCCTTTGAAGTGCGGATCATTTTGACCTTCCGGTTACTTCTCCACAATATTGTTTTCCTACTATTATTATTTTTTTGATCCTGTTTTACGTTGGCCAGGCCTCCACTGCCCTGCAGTCCCGCTTTCAGGCACGCAAAAAGGAGGAAATTGGTAAATAAGAGGTGGTAAGTGACGCGGCTATTTTTGGCCACTAAATGGTCTGGACGAACCAAAATAATAGAGGGGAGCTTCCGGGTTACTCACAAATACGGCCGTAGGGTGATGGACATCCAGACAAAAGGGGTTAGAAATGTGAGGAAGAGGGACAATGTCAGAGAAAATGGACAATGTGAGGGAAAAGCATTAGGAAGGCTTGGTGTTATTTAGGCCTTTGAGCTGTCAGAGTTGTGCTGAGTAATAAATAATGGCACCCTGATGATAATGATGGTGGTCACCCATTTCATTCAGTCTCTAAATGAAGTTAAACAAAATCTGGAATAGCCTGTAATCATGTCTTTTAAATTATAGTAACGTGGAGATCTAACATTGTGTAAATGTGTAAACTGTGTTGCTGTTGGCATCTAATTGGGTAAATTCAGCAAAATAACATTTGACATTAGGCTTTCTGTACATATAGTTTATATATATATATATATATATATATATATATATATATATATATATATATATATATATATATATATATATATATGCTGCTGTTGGAACAAAACCTTGTATCTCCATTTTTCAGTGTTTTTCATTTTTTGACATAATTCAAAATTGTCTGTTGTCCTTTGCATTGTGTCAAAATTGTATGATGTATGGACCAAAAACAATGGCCAAAATTTAAATAAATTGGTAATTTAATTGGTAAAACGTCTGGTTCCATTGACTTACATTAAAGGTAGCATATGTTTTTTCCTTTGTATGTTTTTTCCTGTAAAGTTACCATTTTGGAGATACAAGGCTTTGTTTCTGACAACAGCGAGATATATACACACACACACACACACACACACACACACACACATTTGACTTAGCCATTTATATAAAGTTTGGAATCAACTTTGATGTCTTCAATAAAATTCAGACATGATATCTATTCTATTATTGTTTAATCTGAAATTATAATAAAAATGAACAGAATGCCTCGTATTTAAAATGTGATAATCAAATCTCAGGCAGATAAGCAGATCACTTCTCAAGAAAGTAGATAATTACACTGTATTGTTCATCATAATTATTGCTGTCAGCAAAAAAAAAATTAAAACCAATATTGTATAAACATCTTAAAATACTTTCAGCTGTTTATTTCAGTCAATACTGTTTAAGATATTATTGAATAGAACAATAAAAAAATATATTATTATTATGTTTATATTTGATTTAATGATTCAGTGTTGTCACAACTTGACATATTGTTTGATACAGCACAATTAAGGAATAAAGTTGAAAATGTGCCTTATAATACATTAATGAATTCATATAATGACATAATTAACGTGTTCATGTTTGTTTTTTCAGTTATCAGGGCACTTAGAGCATTACAAAAGCACAATGTTCGAAACAAAAGTTGGCTGTTCCAGTATAAGAGTTTAGCCACAAGTGTGTGTGTGTGTGTGTGTGTGTGTGTGTGTGTGTGTGTGTATGTGTGTGTGTGTGTGTGTGTGTGTGTGTGTATTTGCATCACTTGTGGCTAAACTCTTAGATCTGTACTTGTATACATGTAATGCATGTTGTGATACAAATAAACAAACAAACATGCCTAATATAGAAATATG
>NC_051229.1:5404988-5462488 GCF_015220715.1 Pygocentrus nattereri
AAAATTAGAACAAGAAGCTGGTGAATGAGAAGCTGACTTAGGCCTCATAAAAAAATCGAACGCTTTACAAGAAACTGTTCCATTTTGAGGAAAAGTTTCCTGCTGGAGATGCGAGAAAAGCAGCTTAAGCTTAGCAGAGCAAAGTAAGTCTTTGTTTTAGTTTAGATTTTTTAGCCTATACTAGTATGTTAGCACATAATGAGACATATTACAGCCAAGATGGTAAAAGGGACATAAAATGTTGCTCTTCTTAACATTTGGGTTCCCGACCCCTGCACTACACCAATAAGAGTACCTGGGCTAGACTCCTAACTCTACATCTGTATCATGATTAACGTTAAAGCAGCTCTGGATAAGAGTGTCTGCCACATGCAAATAACTAGATATCACTGTTGATTACAAGAAATCTTGCAAAGTAAATTTTGTTTATCTTGTGTTGTTTGGCTTAACACGAGAATTTACATCTCATTTCCAGTCTAGTTTTTTGTGAAAGGCTGTTTTGCAGCGTAGCATGTGTGCTTCACTGTTGGAGGTCAAGGCCTGGGGATGGTGTGTCTGTTTGCCCCACGCTTCGCTGAATGTACTGACAGGTGTGTGAAGTGTGTGTGTGCTGGTTTTGTATGGTTTTGTATCTGCACTCACTGTGTGTTTATCTTTCTTCAGCATTTCTTTGCAGGCATGGTTGGCTTCATCTGTAAGGCCATAAGCATGTACACACACACACATCCACAAGTGCATTGTTTGACAAGTCTATGCTTTAGCAACAGTTTTGGGCCCTGCTGCTGTTAGCTTTGGCAGCAGATCAGTGGGTCACTTTACACAGACTGTATTGAAATATGATTTAAAAAATAAGTAAATTTCTTTGCAAGTTTTAGTATTGCTTCTATAATGATGGTAAACCAATGTTAACTCTAATATGTTTAACATCTGTCATGTTATGCAGTATTCTGTAGCATAGTATTGTGCCTCTCAGCCTTTTTAGTATAACAGAATTCACCATTTTACATAGTTCACGTGTTCATTTATCAATGTTATCTTACTACAATACCCAGCATCCATTCATATATCATAAAACCACCAGAGGGTCCCTGTTGTGTCAACCAATCCTGACTACTAGCCTAGTTACTCATATATAAGCTATGAAATAAGCAGTAACACTTTCTGTGAATGTCATATTTGTAAGCATCTATAAACACATTCATAACCTGTTATAATAAGGCATCATAAACATGGCTATACATATTGCAAAAAATGCATTACATTACATTGCATTAGCCATGCTTATAATACAGTATAAGTACTGTTCATAACAAAGTATAAGAGCTAGTAAGTTGTATTTGTCCAATCTCAGTAAAGTAAAGCATACTGTACTAAAGCCTCCTCCAGTGTTAAGAGTGAGGCTTCAAGTTGAAGTATTTACTGAAGGATTTTAGTGAGACACTAAAACATCCACAATAAAGCTCATTACAGGCTTCAAACATCAGAGTTTAAACTAGAGCTGCCATCAGTGTTTTACCCAATGTGGGGAAGTCAATGTGCAACACTGTTAATGTGCACCACCGTTAGCCTGACACTCACTTAACACTGCATATCCAATAGAAGACCAGCAGAAATCAGCACTACTGTACTGTGTGGTGTTACAGAGTGAAGGGTTCTAGCGCTTGATGTTAGAACCAGTGAGGGAAGAAATTACAATGACAACACTCTACTGTCAAGTATAACATGTTATTAACACTACTTATAATACATTATGTTAGAAGTTTCCAGAGAAGTTGGAAAATGATCATGTTGAAATGAATTATGCCAGTTTTTGGTGCATAAAATCACACTGACATTAGAAGTGGGCTCAAATTGCAAGGGCACTTTAAAAACTTTGAGCAAAAAATGTAATGTAGACAAAATAATTAATTCTTATTGATGAGCAGTAGCCTATGTTTTCCTGCACATTTCTGATGCTGAGGGCTTTTAATTATTGTAAACATAGTGGCAGGGCATGGGCCTTTGTTTCATTTATTTACTCTATTTAGGGATATTCGCTCACTTAATTTTTGCATCTGCAGTAGACGGTCCCACAGGCCCGGTCAGGTACCAAGCCCTGATGTTTACAGCAGATATTGCAATAGTTAAACGTGCCATATTGGCCAGGGGGTCCCTTGATTAAATCATTCCACATACTTTGAAAGATCAACTATAATTTAAACAAATATGAAAATAGCCACAGCACTTCTGCTGTTTACTGTTCAGATTATACCTGTGTAAATGGGCTGTCCTGCTGCGTGCTTTTCAGTGGAGCTGTTTGCTTCCAACATTACTTTCTCAGAAATACGCCACTCGTATACGGTTGTCAGAATTATAAACATGTGAATGGTATGATTATCACTGGATTTTATACCATAATGTATCATTAAAATTGGTAATCGTCTTCTCGCTTTTCAACACACAAGCTGATTGACAGCGTTTTTCTGATGACAGAGCCCTAACGCGTGTAGCCCAATGGGGCGTAAAAAGATGTCATTTAATCTCAAAGTGTTGCAACTTAAAATGCAACGGGTTCGAACAGAAGACATGCGGTTATCTGTGTATCTGTCAGTGCAGGGTGGAGATGCTGCCTCATGCAGGCTCAGACAGAAGACATAGCGGGCATATCTGGAGCCCGTAAATAAGGGTGCTGTGTGTGTGTGTGTGTGTGTGTGTGTGCACTTGTAATCTAAAATCTGCAGAGAGCATAGAATACGCCTACAGTGTTGTGGCTGCTTGGAGATCACATGGTGGAGAAGCTTCATTTGTTGCAGAAACCTGAGCTCTAGATAAGGCCAATGTCTTACAAGGACATCTACCACCATGGTGCAGTTCTGCTTTCAGAAGGTGGGGGATGCTGTGAAGTTCATGCATAGCTTCAAAACTGTAACGGTAAACCGTGAAGAACGGAGTATCGCTTTTCTTTTTTTGTGCTCCCTAGTTCTGAACACTTCAAGCGAACTTCCGTTTTCTCCTCATCTTCACTGTAATAGCGTTCGGCCATTAACGGAGAATGTCATCTTAGAACTTGTACATAATGATTGGAAATGGAAAATGGGTATAGCATTAACAAGGCAGTGGGTGTAGCATAACCATGGAAATAGGGTGTAGCGTAACCACAAAAATCAGTGTATTGTAACCATGAAACGGATGAAAATGGACATAGTGTAACCACGAAAACACATGTAGCGTAACCATTTAAATTGGTGTAGCGTAATCAAGAAAATGGTGTAGCGTGACCAGGAAAATAGGTGAAATGTAACCATGGAAAGTGGTGTAGGGTAACCATGAGAACAGTTGTAGTGTAACACTGTAAATGGGTGTAGCGTAAACATGTAAATGAGTGTAGTGCAACCAAGGAAATGGGTGTAGCATAACCATGAAATCTGTTGTAGCATAACCACGTAAATGGGTGTAGCATAACCAAGAAAATGGGTGCAGTGCAACCATAGAAATGGGTGTAGGGTAACCATGACGACAGTTGCAGTTGTCACGTAACTGGAAAAAGGGGTGGAATAAAAATGGAAATGTGGTGTGTAATTTGACTAGAAATGGGTGTAACATAACAATGGAAAAGGGTGTAGTGTAACCATGAAAAAGGGCATGGTGTAACCATGGAAACAAAGATCATGTAACTACTGAAACTGGTGAAGCATACTTTCAATAGTGGGAATGGACGTGGTTTAACAATGTAAATTGGTGTAACGTAACCATGGGAAAAGCTGTGGCCTAACCACAGAAATGGGTGTGAGGTACCAATGGAAATGAACATCATATAATCATTAAAACAGGTTTCACATAATCCTGGAAGCGCCTGTAGCGTAACCATGGAAATGGGTTTCGTGAAACCGTGCAAATGAGTGTAGTGTAACCATGGAAGTGGGTATCAGAGCAAACCTTAGGGATTTTCCTTCATCACATGTTTTTCCTTATTACACCTGAGCAAGTTGTGATAACAAAAACTTTTATCATGGAACATTTAACGTGGACACTCCTGGCTGCACTCCTGTATTCTGGACACAGGCAGAAGTGTTAGGAACAGCCACGGCTGTAGAAAAGTGTCTCCAAACAAAGGCGAGCCAGAGGCAGTTCCCTTTAGAATGAATGCCCTGTATATCTACTTTCCTTACGTGGCGCTCATGTGTGCAGGGTTTTTTTTCTCTGTCTGCTGATGTGTGAGCTGAAATGAATCTCTGTGCTCGGTGTCTCCTGAGTGTTAAAGAGAAGCTGATCAAACCTCAGAGAGAAACTATTACTTTCTGACACGCAAACAGTCAATTTAGGAGCTGCGAGCGCGGCTCAGGCCGGGGCATGCTGAACTATTTTGACAGATGGCGGTTGATGATAAACGAGCTTTTTTTATGGCGAGATAAATATTTCTTACAGCTCACAGACAGTCAGAGCATAAATATCTCCCGCGTGTGTGCGTTAAGAGCGTTTACCGTTGCTGCTCTGTGCCATTATTCACACTGTCTGAAAGCTGCGTGTATAGGCAGATTTGTGCAGACTGTATCTGTACACACTTTCAGTGATGGAAATACATGCTTTTCATCCTCGTACTGGGGTTTGATGGAAAGTATACAGAGCCCCGCTGGTGACATCCTGTATAAATAAAAATAATAAGGCCAGGCCTTATTAACACATGGGAACGAGATCCTAATGCATGGCCACGACTTAGTAAGGCATGGAAATGAGATGGTTAAGTCGTGGCCATGACTTAGTAAGGCGTGGGAATGAGATCCTAATGCATGGCCACGACTTAGTAAGGTGTGGGAATGAGATGATTAAGTCGTGGCCATGACTTAGTAAGGCGTGGGAATGAGATTGCGGCTTAGTAAGTCGTGGCTACGCATTAGGATCTCATTCTCACGCTTTACTAATTCCTGGCCATGACTTAATTATCTCATTCCCATGCCTTACTAAGTTGTGGCCATGACTTAATTATCTCATTCCCATGCCTTACTAAGTTGTGGCCATGACTTAATCATCTCATTCCCATGGCCTAAGTCGTGGCCAGTGCTTTTTTTTATTTATACAGGATGTCACCAGCGGGACTCCGTAAAAATAAGAAAATAAACTTGTGGTTCTGGTGGGCTTTAGAAAGCATCTGACCTGGTGGTCATTATGGATCATGCAGTGTGTCCGTCGGGCTGGCATGAGCTTTTCTGGTGCCCCAGTCAAAAGCAGGGTGATTTAACCCCTGATCTGCTGAAATGCTGGATGTGTTCATGTAACATGTAACAAGATTTCACATAATTGCAATTTATTTGGTCAAATTTCATGTTGTTGTTGATTTTTGAAGTGTAAATAAGTTACACATCCAGTTTAATGCACATTTACTTGCTGAATTTAATATATTGAAAAAAAGAAAGAAAAAAAAATGTATAATATATATGTAAATAAATAAATAAATAAATAAATAAATAAATAAATATATATATATATATATATATATATATATATATGGCCTGTGCAAAAGTTATGGCACATTTTAGATTTTATTTTATAGGTTTTAATTTATGTTATATTTTAAAAAATATATTTCATATATTTTATGTGCTACCTCTTAACTAAAAATAAATTGTTCCACTAAAACTTGCAGAAAATCATCATATTTACGTGAGTTCTCATTAGACATACTGCGGATCAGAGGGGAACCTTCAAGGCTTTTTATGCCTTCAGAATATTTCATTTTATTAGATAAATTCTCACTATATTGTCAGATAATGTTGCTTGTTTCTATATTATTTCTTTAAGCAAGATTATCTGCCAATATAGTGATATAATATTACTTAATGAAATTACTTAAAACAAGTAAAAAACATCTGGAAATAAGTGAATTAGTCTTATAATAGGCTTAGTACAACCTTAAAATGAAATTTTGGATCATTTTACCAAGATTTAAAATCATTTCCCTTGTTAAGATACATTTTTTGCAGTGTACAGACACACACAGACTACTTTGACTGCCAGTGTAAATATCATGTTTGTTGTTCTTTACATTTGTGAGACGATAAATATTATTATAACAAATTATAGTGTTTGTTGCCGTTTAATTGCCGCCTTCAGATTGATGCATTTTTATTCCACTAGTGTGCGTGAGGCAGGAAGACTGCCACACATCACTCCTCACCGGCTGCTGTCACGGTCAGCCAGCACTCACTACAGAACCGCAGCGGCTGTGAATCCCCACCCAGCGGCTCAGAGAGAGTGGCAGCACGAGTTAGGAAAACACCCAGCCAGGGAAAAAAGGCTTCCTGCTGAAAGTTCAGACGAGGTGTAATTTATGCTCAGAGCTGCCCGACGTGGATTTCTTACACTTTCACACAAACAGAAAACCTCTACCTCCTGACTTATTCCATTAAAACAGTCCAGCTATGGAATATCAGGCACTTGACATCTCACTGGTGCACAAGGTGGGACCTCTGACAGTGAGTGTGTTTACATGCACTTAATAATCCAATAACTGCAGAAAATCTGATTCGGTCAGTCATTTCAGTGATTTGTTCAACACTTTTACTTGCACTGGCTAATCAGATAATGGGAAAAATCCAGGTCTACATGAGGCGATAATCGGATTTCTGCTTTGTGACCGGCCAATAAACTCACAGAATGAGACGCAACATAAACAAAATGCAAAACTCAAATATCTATAATATGGCGTTTTTTTTAACACTGGGTCAGAAAACAAGAACATACATCATATAGAAGATGATGTATATTCATATTTGTCAAGCGTGTAGTCACTCCAAGGCTGTTTTGTTGCCGCCTCTCGGGTGCTGTGTTAAATGCTGCTTGCTGTTTTCGAGACAGCGCTCTGTTTTGGCACATGTGCAGACCGAGAGAAAAGAAAGAAATCAGAGTAAGAGTATATATGCTCTGAAGAAAAGCTGAGTACTGAGCATTAAACTGATTCTCTAGGCCTTAATCTGATCTAAGAAATTGGAATATGCAGTTCAAGTCAAATCAAGTCAGAGTTTATTTATATAACGCTTTTTACAACAGGAGTTGTCACAAAGCAGCTTTATTGAAAAGTCTGAGTCCCACTGAGTGTCGCCAATGGCAACAGTGGCAAGGAAAAAACCTTGAGAGGAACCAGGACTCAAAAGGGGAACCCATTCTCTTCTGGTTGACAGCATTAGTATTAAAATATTAGAATACAAAATAGGGAAAACAGGTGGTGCAAATAATCAGATAACTGCCAAATAATCAGATAACTGCCAAAATCCAATCACATTATTAAGTCAAGTCAAGTGAAATTTATTCGTAGCGCTTTTTACAACTGATGTTGTCACAAAGCAGCTTCACAGAATTCCAGTAAAGTCAAAGTTTTAACAAGAATGTAAAAGTCCCAGGTGAGCAAACCAGGGGCGACGGTGGCAAGGAGAACCTCCCTCAGAGCTGAGGAAGAAACCTTGGGAGGAACCAAGGCTCACAAGGGGGGACCCGTCCTCCTCGGGTCAGACTACCTACAGAGTTATTATACTACTAATATTAATAGCAGTAGTATTAGTAGTAGGAATTGCTGGGAGTCCATGAGAATGTCAGTGTAGGGTGGGCAGCTAGTCCAAGGCAGGTGGCGGTAGCTGGGGTGTGGGCAGCTGGTCTGAAGTGGGTACCAGGAGGGCACAACGGGCGGTCCGGCCGGAAAGGTGGGTGGTCGTTTACACGGAAAAAAGTGCATGTAAACGGACTCGCTGACTCATTTTTTACCTCAAATTTTAGTTTTGCACTGGAGCTGCAAGACTAATGTAGCTAATAAGTAATGGAAACAGAGATAGAGACTCAGGCCAGCGGCTCAGACTCGTAAGAGTGCAATAACCTTTTATATGAAAGCTTTAGTTTTGCAGCCTTATGTGCGTAACTTTGCCAATCCAGTTTGCTACGTCCATGTGCAGTTATAATGGCAGTGCCAGTCTCCTGCAGACTGCAGTGGCATCGGGTTTAATACAGCTTCAAATAAAATTAGCACAGAAAAACATTCGGTCTGAAGCTCTGAATGAAGTGTCACACAGGAAAGGTGGCAAAACATCTGGAAACGGTTGTTTAGCATGTAGATTAAGTTTAGATAGCGATATGCTAGCTAGTGCTAACGCCTCTTTTACTTTAAAAATGACTAAAGCCTAAGATGGATTAGCTGTTATGCGAGCTACTTACTACAGACTAACCAACCATTTCAAGTTGCTTCTTTCATTTTAACACTGTGTCACTTTGGTTCTGTCCTTCACACCGAAAGATTTTGCGTAATAAAAGGCTCATCACTTTTAGTTGTCACATATTCAGCTAGTCAGCCTATAAACTACATTTCCCAGAGTCCTCCGCCTCATCACCTGACTCCGAGAAGAACATCAGCGGCCAATCACCGCTCAAGTACTGATGATGTTCACCTGTATGGTTTTATCATGTGACCTGCCTAGATTAGCCCAGACTATAGTCAGGTCCATTGTGAGGTGTTGCTTTCCTAGTGAAACTACTGAGCGTAATTTCTGGTTTGATCTCTCGCGTTTTTGACCTTATGTTTTCTCCTGTTTCTTGCCTTTTGTACTGTTGCCTGGTTTATTGGGTATTCGGTTTTTGACTCATTGCCTGTGTTTTTAGTGCCAGACGGGCTGGTCTGAGTATTTCAGAAACTGCTGATCTGCTGGGATTTTCACGCACAACCATCTCTAGGGTTTACAGAGAACGGTCCGAAAAAGAGGAAATATCCAGTGAGCGGTCAGTTGTGTGGACGAAAATGCCTTGTTGATGTGAGAGGTCAGAGGAGAATGGGCAGACTGGTTCCAGATGATAGAAAGGCAACAGGAACTCAAATAACCAACCAAAATCTCTGAGGAACGTTTCCAACACCTTGTTGAAAGTCTGCCACGAAGAATTAAAGCAGTTCTGAAGGCAAAAGGGGGTCCAACCTATTACTAGAATAGCTAAAATACCTAATAAAGTGGCTGATGAGTGTATCTGCCTGAATCCCAAAGTAAAGCTTCTTCTCTGTTTTATAACTGTGAGCATCTGCTTACTGGTCATACGTTACATTAGTAGGGATTTACTTTTGTACAATGTAAAGTCTGCGGCTAATAAACTAAACAAAAATTCTCTACAAACGACTTGAGAACATCTCTAAATAGAAGCTTAGATCTACCAATCAGCATCATGATGCAGGGCTCGATCACACACTTGACTTGAACTTCGTCGCGTTGCAGCCTAAATTCCTTTTTTTTCCATACCTGTCTCTATTTTATAGATCTCAAAAACCACATACGCTTCCGTAACTCCAGTGTAAAACAAATGTAGCAAACTTCAGACAACAAACATGTCTTGGCAGATTGACTATATTTAGTATAATTGTGTAAAAACGTCTTTTTGGTTAAACTATCGCTTAAAAGAAGAGGGGAAAACGATGGTTAGGGTGGGGTCAAGGGGTCCAAGCTTGGGGATGGAGCGGAGGGGGCACTTGCATGTCAGATGTCACCAGAAACCCCCCCCTCCAGGACTGTTTATATAGGCCTGGCAGGATTTCCTGCTACACGATGAAATAATTAGAGGCCCAGCATGAAGGGGCAACACCAGGCCGGGAGTAGGGAAGGGGGGGCCGGCTGGATTATTCTGATCCCTAAAAGATTGGTTTCCCTCGTCTGAAGAGCCTTTTTATGCCTGTTATTTGTCTGTGGGGAGATGGGGAGGACTTTGGAGGAAAAAAAAAAAAGACTATTCAACTATTCACTAAAAGGCCTTGATGCTAATCACTTAAACCTCGCATGGAGGCAAGAGTCCTTCAGAGCGAAGCTGTCAGTCCTGACATAAAGCTTGTCAAGTTAAAGCAAATTAATAAAACCTGAATGGCTTGTATGCAAAGAAAATCACAGCCATACAATAAAATGTATGAAATGACAACAAACATACTGTACTGCCGTTATTTCATGGAAAAAGTGGAACATGTTGCAATGCTGTCAAAAATTCCTGTTACATGTTTCCAATTTATTGCATTTTGAAGTGAATTTGTGTCCAGATGGGTTGTGAGCTCCAAGCATGCTGTCTTTAGGTTTGCTTATTGACATAAGCAGTAGTCTGTACAAACACCTCCTAATAAGAGCCCACTAGGCTTTGCTTGAGTGTCCAGCAAAGAAGTGTGCAAGGGTCGAGAGGTCAAGTAATCAAGACTAAAGCACACGTGCCGCACTTGTCACAGTTTTCATTCGCAGTCTGAGTTCAAAGTGAGTGAATCATTGCCTGTTGCTGGCCTCTAGGGCAGGGCAATATGGCCAAAATTCTTACCATGACATATTTTTCCATGTCATTTGATACTGAAAATTTTTGATAACTTTGCATTTCCTAATGCTCAGTTTTAGGACTAAGTAGTATATTGAATGTTGAAGAAAAATCATTTCAGTGTCACAAAATGATTTATTATGAAGATATAACAAACAAAAGTATAAATATAAAAATATATATTAAATATATGAAATAAACATTAAGAAAATTCAAAGAAAATCATAAAGGACATTTCTGCCCCTCATTAGACATTGCATAAAGACTTACAAACATACTAGCACACATATATAACACACATATTTGCAACCACCTGGGAAAACATAGCAATGGCCTAGCAACACCTTTAAAACCATGTGTGACACCATAGCAGTGACCTAGCGACACCTTAGCGAACATCTGGGACATTGTAGCAGTGACCTAGCAAAACCTTAGCAACCATCTGGGACATTGTAGCAGTGGCCTGGTGACACCTTAGAAACCACCTGGGATACCATAGTAATGGCCTAGCACCAACTAAGCAACCACCTGGAACATCACAGCAATGGCCTAGAAACACGGTAGCAACCATCTGGTATAACGTAGTGACCAAAACTGAAAACTGCCACTACGTAGAAGATATTCTTCTTTCAATGTCACAAAAAGCAGAAAACAAGCCTCAACAACTATTTTATCATTTGCTTTCTGTAGTTGGCTCGTCCACTCTTTACCTTTATCACGGCTTCCATGCAGTTTTTCAAAAAAATCTGCAGGAATGTCTTCCTACACCTCCAGATTTCAGTCTTAGAATTTGCTTTAGCATTTTCTGCTTCTGGCAACCCAAGTAATCCCAAACACATTCAGTGATGTTGAGGTCTGGGCTCAATAAACGAAAGGTGTTCTTTGGGCAGTGCAGAATCTCACATACGCATTATTGATGTTGGAATAAACGTCAGATTTACACAGTTATCAGTGTTTTAATTGCACTGGCACCTGTTTTGTGATTCTAATCACAAACTCATTAGTTTAACATGCTTACTAACATCTGGACACAGTGAGTGTGTTTACATACACTCAATCATCATCAGCTTTCTTCAGTCATCTGATTATTCAAATGGTCGTGCAAACAGCACACTCAGGTACTTATATTGGAGGGAGGTCTAGAAATCCGATTAAGAAATCTGATAAAGAGGCTGGGTTTTAGCTCAGTAATCAGATCTCAGTGCATGTGAACTCTTACTCTGATTTCTTTTGCCTTTCTCAGGCTGCACATGTGCGAAAACAGACGGCGGTACCAGAAATAAGCGAGCAGTGCCGCCGCGAGACGCGGAAAAAGACTTTTGGAGCGACGAAACCAAATACATTCTGTATCAATAATCCAAATACATGTAAATATTCTTCATTTTCTAGATGATGTTTGTTCATATTTTCAGGTGAAGTGGCGCAAAGTTTTTTTTTAAAAGCCACAGCATGAAATTTTAGATTTATGCTTATGTCACGTCCTCTTCTGTGAGTTTATTGGCTGGTTGTAAAGCAGAAATCCGATTACTGTCTGACTCGTGTAGATCCAGAGTCTCCCCATTATCTGATTACCCAAGTACATGTCAGTGCGTTGATCGATTTGCTGATAAAATCTGATGTTCTTCAGTTGTCAGATCATTAAAAATATATGGTATCTATGTTAAGTCTTTACCAAACTCTGGATGAGACCATTTCAAAGGAAAATAAGCCCCTCCAGGGGGTGATGAGGGTGAACAATTTTTGTCAGTAACTTTCAGCAGCCATGACGAATCCCCTCCCTCCATTGTCCTCGTTGCCTGTTTGAGACCTCAGTCACGCTCTGCGGCGATGCAGTGTGCTGAACACATGCGTATGTGGCGTGTTTACGGACGTGATGATGTCATGGGCTCGGAGGGCCCATACAGCTGCAGTGAGGTGAGCAGGCTGGTGGGACAGGTGCAGAATTTCAGCCTGTTGTCATAGCTGGAATAATTGAGCAGATTACTGTCAGCAGCCCAGCGTTACGGCTGCCTTCGCCTCAAAGACTGCCTTCACAGCCCCTTTCACTCGTGTCGTGTTCACACCTTTAAAACAGGGCAGGAATGGATATGCGAGGGAGGGAGAGTCCAACACAACAAGTATCTGTAAACTTCACTGATCTGCGCTGCTTTCTTATCACACACACACATTTAAACGAATGTGTACATGTCAGGATGAGGAGATGAACTCACACAAAGCCAGGATAAATACCGTGTTTGCTTTAGCATGCTGTGACAAAGCGATATTGTCAACATTTTTGTGGCAAATCCAGTTCGAGTATTTGTAATTGTGTAAGAGCATGAGGGTGGAGAGGCTCCAAGAACTTTTGGCAAAAGGCTCATTTATTTGTTTGTTTAAAGTTCAGCTCAACTGCTGTGTTCACAGATGTGCGGGTGATGTCACATCTGGAAGAACTGTCATGACTCTTTATGCTAAAGAAGTAAAAAATCAAATAGGTCTTTCACAAAGCAGCAGCTTGCAGTAATGAGGCAGAATTGTTCACAGTGGTGGTGATGGGAACCAGGCGTCTGATAGGTTTAACGTCTCTGAAAGCATTGCTGAAAGTTATCCGAATATGGTTATGAAAATGTTTGAAACACCGCTTTACAAGATGTTCTGAGAAGATTTTGGCCTGAAATGTTCTTTTCTAAAAGCCATTCGTGGCAGAGGGATACATGCAGAGTGTTTCAAGGAGAAAGAGTTCTCAAAGAACACGTATTTTTTCCGATTTATCACTATTTTCCCATCATCAACTTTCCATATAAAAGTCTGAATACACGTGTTTACTGTTTACCTGGTGGTTCTGGATAGTAAATGACATGGCTATATTTGTGTTGAAGTCATGGTGCCCCCTGGTTCCCATCACCACCACTGTAAAGGAATCTTTCACACCAAACCACTCTGAACGACTCTGTTTACCTCTCATTAACCTAATTATGTAGACTTTTTGAAAAATGAGCTGAATTCCACTTTTAGCCATAAGTGAGGACTGTCCAGCAGAAATGTCACAGGCCCTATTGGACAGTCCTAACTTCAGTTTAGACCTCGATGGTTCTTCAAGAGTTCTATAAGAAAGGTAATGCTTCTATATAGGACCATGACTTCTCTGCAGAACAATTTCATGCTTAAATGACTTTTTCCATGTTGTGGTTGGTTAGTGTAGTGGGTAACACCTCTGCCTTCTATGCTGTAGACTGGGGTTCAACCACCCTACGCTATTCCAATAAGAGTCCTTGGGCAAGACTCCTAACAGCACCTTCACCCACCTGTGTAAATTGATCAAATTGTAAGTCACTCTGGATAAGAGCGTCAGCCAAATGCTGTAAATGAAATGGTTCTTCAGACTCATGGAGAATGTGCTGTATATGGTTCTATCTAGAAGCTTTTTGGAAAATGGGGTCAAACTTTATTTTGATGGTCCGCTATGGATGCTCTACAGATACGTGAACCATTAACAGACTTTCTGGTGATTATCAACAACATTATGGTTCAGGTCAGGGTGAGGAGTAGATGAGGGTTTTGTCTTGAGGTTGAGGTTTGGATTAGGTTTAGGTTTAGGGATAGATTTACTAAATTCTTTCACACTGAATTGGAAGTGGCATTTAATAGATGCTTAGTTGAATGGTACTGAAGATACTGTATACTGAGCATTTACAAAGCTTCTGCAGTGGACCATCCAAAAAAAGTGTTACCAAAAATGGTTCTATAGAGCACCCCAAAGGGTTCCGTTATTATTACAAGCTTGACACCGTAACAATAGCAGAACAGTTTTTGGTGTAATAAATAAAAAATAGAACCATTGCCTTTACTAAAGAACGCTTGAAGAGTGTAGCTAATCATGAAGTGAGTGAGTCTCTCTGAACAGACATCTGAGGTGATGAGGTCATTTTGCAGTTAGTGACATGTCCAAACAGGGAACCTCAGGTCTGAGCTGTTTTTCTCTATGGAAAACAAAACAGCATTTTTAAAAATAGTCACTGTGTCATGCACACCTCAGGCTCAGAGGTCTCTAGGGACTTCATTTCCCAGAATCCCGGGGGGGATCACATGGTTCCCCGTCCTCTATTTTGCTCCAGTCCCTGCTCTCTGTCACCTGAGTATTAACTGGTTACATGTGTTCTGATATAATTTGCATAATTTTGCATAAAGCCCAGGCTTTTAATCTAGTCTAGTGCGAGGTGTTGCTTCTTGATCGAGAGCTACTGAAAGGTTTTCTTCTGACTTTTGTGATTATTCCGGTTTTGACTCGGTTTGCTTCTGCCTTTTTGCCTTTGCCCTTTGGGCTTTGATTGGCTTGTTATTTTTGTCTTTTTGTGTCTCTTGACTTCAACCTTTGCCTGTTTTTTGACCACGTTTTTGGATTAGGGTTAGGGTTAGAATTACGATTCAAACATTAAAGCCTCACTCCTTTTTTTTAAACCGCGAGAGTTTGAGTTATTCTGCCTCGTTACACACTGTTGCACCCTGTGGTAAACAAAAATGTTCCAAAGCCCATATGTGTTACTCGCCGGCATCATTAAGTTCACTAAGTTGTCAATACATGTACAGTTCATACATGGGGCAGTCGTGGACTGGAGGTTAGGGAACCAGCCTTGTGACCGGAAGGTTGGCGGTTTCATCCCCTGAGCCGACAGTAGGTGACTGAGGTGTCCTTGAGCAAGACACTGTTCCCCGGGTGCCGCGGATAGGGCTGCCCAAATCTCCGGGCAAGTGTGCTCAATGCCCCCTAGTGTGCGTCTTCACTACTGTGTATGTGGTGTTTCACTGCATGAATGGGTTAGATTGCAGAGGTGAAATTTCCCTGTTGTAGGACTAATAAGGGAAAGAAAAAAAAAACATTCAGTTGATGTTGCGTGAATGTAAATGTCTAAAGGCAATTACACACGAAATGCAAATTATCAACAATTTCTTGTCATCAAAAATATACACACTAGGCTTGGGCGATAATGTAATTGTCTACAGAATTATTGCAATAAAACAATATTATCATTATTAAAAATAAGTGAGTGGGCATTTCCGTCACGTGATCATTTTACTGCAGCCTATGTAAGCGAACTGCTGCATCTCAGTGGAACAGCAAAGGAGAATTATAGCAGTGAATAGCTCCTGAGGCCACTTCACTATGCCTCACATTCGACCCGGGCGGCCGAGCTGCCAGCTGGGAGTGATGACGAGGAGGTGGAGCAGCGAGCTCTGGTTCCCTCTCGGCTCAGGAATCTGGCTGACAGCGTGAGCACCTTTTGAAAAGAACAGAGAATTGCATTGAAGTTGGCTTGCAGTTAACGATTTGGAGAGGGAACCGAGAGAGAGAGGAAGAACCAGCTGCAACAGAGACTGACTGAAGAGCTGAAAAGCTGCAGTAAGAAAAAGACTAGCGTTGGTTTTGTTGAGTTTATTTTGAGTCTGAAGCAAATATTAAAGGAATGGCTCCTGTAAAAGTCTTTCCTGCCTCCAGCACCCAGGAAGCACTTGACATGCTACAAACAATTATTAATATTATTATGATTATAGTCTTTAACGGCCTAAATTGTTTCATACACAATTAACATTATCATACATCTCGGGCGCCTCTGTCTTGCTGAAGTGCTTACGGCTTGGCAGCTCAGACTGTGGATTCAAGGTCTGTATTGCCACCTTTGGTGATGATCAGTTTTCTGCATAGACAGCATGTAACACTGTTAACATCTAACGGTTCTCTGTGTTCGTCTGGTTGGAGACCAAATATTGCCAAACGGGCGCTGTAACACCCTTTTTCTGTACAAGCTCAGAAGGTCACATGTAAGGGACTGTTTCATTTGCATATACCCAGCATTCTTTGCCAGGCTGAACTGCTACATTTTAATCTTTCCAAGCGGCATTTTAAAAGCGTATATTTGTAGTTGATCAGTTACGTTTGCGTGGCCTTAAATGCCGTCTTTTTGGTTATAGCTTAGGTCTAAAATTTTAGCCCATCATAGATTAGAATGCTTGTTCAAAGTCTATGGTTAAATATAAAGAATGACTGAAAATGATGAAAAAGTCACTTGGCAAGGGTTCATTATTTTGGAATTTCAGCAAAAAAAGGCAGAATTTCTATGAGAAGGTCCTGGAGAAGATTCTGGAATCTGTTTTACTGCCGTTTACTGTGGGATTTGCATTAAAAGGAGGAGACAACAGTGCTTGAGGTTCAGTTCCATGTGCTGAACTCTCCTTATTCAACTTTGCCAAGCTAAATAAAGCTTTCCATTCTACGACACCCTCTAACTTGCTGTTTGAGACGAGAATGTGATAAATTAGGCAGTGTAGCTGCATTAGCCTCAGCAAATTTCAAACACTAAACATGCCTTAAATGACTGACTACATTTGGTTTTGGAGGGGGGGGAGAATCTGATGTTTTGCTGAATGATTCCTTTAATACTTGATCATTTCATCATCTTGCATGATGGTTAACTGGCCAGAGAGACACCTTTCACCTGCATGTGATGAAAAGTCAGACAGCACTTTACTCCTGTACTATAAACATGCACACTGGGGCCACTAACATGTCCAGCACTGGGTATGTGTGTAAGGCCTTTAGCAGCTGATCTGCCCATCAGCAGCCCCCGTGCTTCACTCATCGCCACGGTAACCAGAGCTTTCCCCCGGCCCGGGCCGCGGCAGACGCCACGCTGAATACAGGCCAAGGGTACACTGCGAAAGACAAATCACTACCAGATGAGAGCAGGACTTTACACTGAGTATTTCCTCTCCCACTCTCTGTGGGACCCTCATTCAGGCTAACAGTGAGAGATGGAAGAGGGTCTAAGTGCCCTGCTACACTTACAAAGACATAAAACCCTACACTGTACCGCTGCACTGTATGTTGAGAGATGTAATCATCTCAGAATGGAACCTCAGGAACAGACATAAAAGGAACAGGGAGCAGTTAAAGGGTCAGTACAGGCAAATGCCATTATATGGCACCTCATGGGGCAGCATGCTGGATTCAGGCCTGCTGGCGACTGAAGCTGCCACAGTTTATGCCGCTTTTATTTTTACAGAAATCTCCCAAATATACAGCACAAAGTGTTCTTCCAGCATGAGTTCATCTTTTGAAACATTCATATGTAAAAGAATGCGATGGTACGACAGATTTAAAACCAGATTTTATCTCACTGTTGTCAGAACAAAACCTTGTATCTCCAAAATGGTAACTTTACAGGAGAAGGAAAAAAACCTACTCTACTTTTAATGTAAGTCAATGGAACCAGACTTTTTTTACAAGTCATTTTGGGCCGTTTCTTATGGTCTGTTCATCATGTAATTTACACAAGAGGTAAAGCATAACAGGCATTTTCAAATTATGTAAAAAACAGAAAAATGACATACGAGGTTTTGTTCAGACAGCAGCGATATATTTAAGTGCATATTAAAAAACTATTTGTTCAGGCTAGAATTCTTCTTCTGTTTTTTAATTGAGCTGTTATTTCTTCAATTTTGCATTAACATTAAAATTGTAATATTGTGGCTTTTCATTTTTTGGAATACTTTATTTGGATAGTCCACTTTCAATGCTTTGTAGATACTTAATTTACTTTCAAGTTACATTCAACTAAATATCTTCCAAATTGACCATAATTTTCTTGAATTCTTTTTAAAACCAGGCTCTAAACCTAATCCCAACCTTAACTTCTACCCAAAACCTAAACCTAAACCTCACCCTGGTCCAAAATCTAACCCTAACCCCAGAACTTTTTAGTTTCAACAGATAAATCGTTAACAATTTGAACATTTCTAGATAATCGATATCTCCATAATGGTAACTTTATAGGAGAAAGAAAAAACATACTTTACTTCTGATGTAAGTCAAAGGACTTTTTCCATGTAATTTTTGGGCTGTTTCTTTTGATCCGATCGTCATGAAATTTACACTCAATGTAAAAGCCAACAGGAACTTCCAAATTTCCTCAAAAACTGAAAAATGATAAAAAAAAAAAGATATGAGGTTTTGTTCTGACAACAGCAAAATGTTGAAATTGTATAATTGGTTCATTGGCAAAATGGTTCAGGTTTGGCAGAAGAGGCCAAAAAAAAAGGAAAGGAAAAAATGGGACAAGGAATGAATGTTAGAGCCACATATTCAGGAAAGAATCAACGGAGCCACATTTACAGCAAATCACAGAACGTCTGCCCATTAATCTTCCCACAGCATACAGAGCATCACAAAGTGAGAGTTATGTTAGTCTATGTTAGTCGACGTAGCCTTTACTACCAGACTCACATGGCAAGCAGCAGCAGCGTGCAAACACTTTAGTTTCACTTTGTTTTTGCCACCTGCTGCTATAGAAACATGCCAAAAACTAGTGCCAAACCCCTTTAGTAGGGGATGATGATCGGTTGGTGGGTTATCGCTCCACTAAATGACGCCCCAACGCTGGATTTTTAGCACAAGTTGGTTAAAATTCAGTCAGAAATGTGTTTGGCGATTGGAATTAGAGTCAATCTGCATGTGGAGCTCCCAGCGTTTGCTTCTGCATTTAGAGACTTTATGCACTGACAGCTGTGCTTTGAATACATCATTGGTATGCGTTCCTCATTATTCATTCACACTGGTCAAGGTTCAGGCCGGGGTGTAACTGAGCAGTGCGTGTTGCCGCTCCAGAGGGAAGAGTCTGAGGATTATTTTCCCCCCACAGAGAGTGACTTGAGGCTGGAAAGATGAAAGCAGCATGAGGTGCTGTTCGCCTCCAGGCCTTTTCCTCTGGGCTCAGCTTTATTCAGCCAGAGTGAGAAGACTCAGGAGAGAAGGAATGTGGGACATAGAGTGACACAAAGCGAGCTTGGGGTCAAGTTAGAGAATAGCAAAAGTCATATCTCTGCTCCGGGACTGGAAGGAACCTTCAAAGCTTCATGTCTAGACACCATCCTCTGGTCTGGATACCCCCAATGGTCCTCAAGAAAGCAAAGCTCCTTGTATGACTGAAGCACATTGTTTTCCTTATCAGGTCAAATACAGGGAAAACATCTTGATCATTTCATCAGGGCATCCAAGTATTTCATCAGGCATACACTTACTGACCACTCAGGACCCTCTCTTGTAGCTCCACTTTGCTGGTGTACTGCTAAAGACTGTGGTCGCTCTGTTAATGCGCAGTTTGTTATAACCATCCTCTAAATCAGAGGTCACTGATAGATGGGCCGCAGTCCAAGTCTGGACCCAGACACTGTCCTATGCGGACCTGGACCTGTAACTGACAAACTATGGAGAATTATTTCATTTCGACCAGGTGGTCCTGCTTTAAGGAGCATAAAATCAGCAGCTTTAGCGGTCTGAGAGACTCACAGACCAATCACATATCACGTGGCGCTGCTCAGCCAATCAGATCTGTGCGTTACGATGAGCTCTGAGACTCGAGTGAGTGTCGCCACACAGGGGATGGACGAGGAGAGAAACAGCAGTCGGAGAAGAAAGTGAGTCAGAAGGAAGTTATTCCACATTCCACAGTCTTATCACTGAATTGTATTTAATTGGATTTGATATTCAGTTGTTGACTGTATAAGATGTTGTTATACCTATTAGGCTACTTCAGTAAACAATATACGGCACTGAATCATGACGCAAGTTAGGCACTGTGATGTTTTGGACCTTTGCTTCAGGAAATGTTCTCTAATTGGACCTAATTGAATTTTAATTAAAGACCCCTGCTCTAAACTGTCATCAGTGGTCAGGTTCTGACCATCGTACCCCCTCCTCTGTGAAACATGGTGGAGGTAGTGTAAAGGCGTGAGCATGTACGGCTGCTAATGGAACAGGTTTTTTTGTATTTATTGATAATGTGATGAATTCTGTGTCGGTGTTTAGAGCTGCTTTTATTGAGATAAGTGCTTCAAAACCCATTGGAAGGCGCTCCACCGTGCAGATGAACAAGCATACTGTGAAAGCAACCCAAGACTTTCTTAAAGCAAAAGACCAATTCGGTCACCTGACCTCAATCCAAGTAAGAGCATGTATTTTACTTACTGAAGGCAAAACTGAAGACTGAACAAGAACGAAGACTGACCGAAGACAGCTGCCTTGTAGGGCAACACCAGGGAGCAAACTCAGTGTCTGGTTGATGTCTATGGGCTCTAGACTTCAGGTAGTAACTGACTCAGAAGGATTTGTGAGCAAGTATTAAAAATGATAATTCAATTTATATTTGTGTATGGTTATGCACTTTTGAGGCCTTTGTAAATTGGGGTGGGGGGTTGCTGTGTATGACAATGGTTGTAGTTCTCTGTAGTTCTACAGTTACAGACTGTAGTCCATCTGTTTCTCTGATACTTTGTTACCCTGTTCTTCAGTGGTCAGGACCCCCATGCACCCTCACAGAGCAGGTACTATTTGGGTGGTGGATCATTCTCAGCACTGCAGTAACACTGACGTGGTGGTGGTGGTGTGTTAGTGTGTGTTGTGCTGGTACGAGTGGATCAGACACAGCAGTGCTGCTGGAGTTTTTAAACACTGTGTCCACTCACTGTCCACTCTATTAGACACTCCTACCTTGTCGGTCCACCTTGTAGATGTAAAGTCAGAGACGACAGCTCATCTGCTGCTGCACAGTTTGTGTTGGTCATCCTCTAGTCCTTCATCAGTGGTCACAGGACGCTGCCCAGAGGACGCTGCCCACAGGATGCTGCCCGCAGCATGCTGTCGGCTGGATATTTTTAGTTGGTGGACTATTCTCAGTCCACCTGAGGTGTTTAAAAACTCCACTCAGACCAGCGCAACACACACTAACACACCACCACCTCGTCACTGTTACTGCAGTGCTGAAAATGATCCACCACCCAAATAGTACCTGCTCTGTGAGGGTCCATGGGGGTCCTGACCACTGAAGAACAGGGTAACAGAGTATCAGAGAAACAGATGGACTACAGTCTGTAACTGTAGAACTACAAAGTGCAGCTATACAGTAAGTGGAGCTGATAAACTGGACAGTGAGCGTAGAAACAAGGAGGTGGTCGTCATGTGACGCCTGATCGGTGTATACCCACTAGATCTAAGATCATTTAATTTGACACCATTGGAGGACATCGGAGAGAAGCTCAATAATGAACATTTTCTCAGGTCCTATATAGAGACAGTGGCATCAGTGACACAATTCTTGCAGTGTCCTGATGTTATTTCCAATTACTAACAGGGTTTTCAGAGTGGTGCCACTCTAAGGACCGGAGGTGTGGAGTCGTCAGTCTTTGGGACACTCCTCAGTGGCGCCGAAACAAAGCAGGGGAGACCCAGACAACACACGAGCGGAAGCGTGCGTGTTTTGGGTATAACTTCCGTGTCAGAGTAGCGCTGTAATCTGTTTCCTTTGGGCAGTATGATAGCAGGCTGCCGCTCTATGAACAGCTTTCATCGGCTCCATTTCCTCTTCCACAAGAGCATCGGACATCTGCGGCCTCTTTACACGCAAACAGAACCAAAACAAAGGTCATCGGTGAAAGGACGGACAGATCAAAAGGAATGAGTATGCCGAGTGGTCTTTTAACAATGTAATGTAGCTCAAGAACTTGGACAAAGATTAGCTGACACTTAAAAAAACTTCTTATTTATTATAATCGATTCTAACACCATTAAAAACACCGCTTAATCGCCACCTTCACATCAATACCTCATGATGAATAAACGCATACCACATCACATCAACATTATCTGAATCTGTAAATATCAAACCAGTTTTGGGGTTTTCTGAAAGGAATTATATAAAGTTATATAGTTAGTTCCGGCCACGCGAGCTGACTGGGTGAGAAGCGATCTAACTGTGTTGTTATTTCACTTTGGGATCAATAAAGGATTCTGATTTTGATTCTGATTCTGATAACATCACATTTTTTTCCCCAAACACTGTCACTCCACTGAGCCGCCGTTGCTAAGCAATGACTTTGACAGCTGTAGGAGATGCTCAAACCTGAACTCAAATTTGAATGTTGGCCACAAACAGAAAACGGACACTGTTAAGACCACATTTGACCGATAGCCGATTTGGTCCGACTCTGAAGACGAGACGACACTAAATTCCCAAACTGTCGTCTCCACTGAGCAGCTTTTCAGTCGACAGCTGTGACAGAAGAACAGCTGAACAACCTGGAATCAGCCAGAAATGAACCCAACACCATTCGCCAAACTAAACAGGCTGTAAGAAGCTTTACAGACCGGCTGGAACAAAACAACATTAATACTGATCTGGAGAAACTGACCAAACTGAGCTGAACCTGATACTGGGTCAGTTTTATGGCTCGGTCTGATTTGGTCCGACTCTGAAGATCAGACACGTCTGGCGAATGGTGTTGGGTTCATTTCTGGCTGATTCCAGGTTGTTCAGCTGTTCTTCTGTCACAACTGCCGACTGAAAAGCTGCTCAGTGGTGACGGCAGTTTGGGAATTTAGTGTAAGGAGCTGGAGAACGAACTGCCGGCTGAGCAGTGAGTGGGCGGGGCTCGTTACTCTGACAAGCAGCTCGTTAAGGAGCTATAATTAGGAGGAAGGAACTGAACATTAAAACATTAAACGCTGCGTTCACGGCCAGTTTATTCATTTCTCACTGTATTTATTTAACTGCTGTATTAAAGCAGTAGAGACACTCGAGGAGGGAGTTATCACCAATAACATCACGGCTGTGATGATCTACGGCCACCAGATCACAGCTGTGATGTTATTTCACGATTACACACTCCCTCTCGTCTTCCTGTGCTTCTTAGGATTTAACAAATCCTAATAAGATAAATCAAAAATCCATTATTACTGCAAAAGCCAATCTGTAATCAAAACTGACCTGAAATCACGCTTATGGTCATTATGGTCACGCTTATGGCTTTTTTTTTTTTTTTACATATTTCTTTGCACTTAAAGAAAATACACGAATAATACATGAAAATGACAGGTTTCGAATAAATATTAGACACTCAAACGCCATACAAATACGTTTTCCAGTCTACGAGCTGGTCTGCCATTGTCTAACACAAATAAAACTATGAGAAAACAAGCTGTCATTTATGTCCACTTCTTCTGTTAGGCTAACCATTTCATAGGATAAAGACGCTGACTAAAGGTACTGAGATGTACCCTTGAGGGTCCCACCCCAGTGACAATAGGGGTCTTGCCCCAGTGACAGTTTACTACCTTTATTTCTGAGAGTGTAGCTGTAATTGCCAAATAACAGGTTTATCCCAGGTTGCCATAGAAAAGCCTAACTTAGCCCTTGTGCCAAAGGCTGTGTCTCAATCTGCACAGTACTCTTCCAAACAGCATGTTCAATACAGGAAAGGCCCCATTAATGGTGCGTGTCAGATTTAGGAGAGCAGAAGTAGTTTGGGACGCAGCCGCAGAGCGCACTCCCCCCGCAACTGAAATCCCCCGGCAGCCAGAAAGCGAGAGAGCAAGCAAGGCAGGCATAGTGACAGGACTAGAACTGCACTTTATCTGTTTCAACACCTGGAATGCTTTCAGAGCGAGACTCCACAGTTACCAACTGGACAACGGGCTGTCCGGTCCAAAACTGGACACCTGGCATCCTGGTCCCTGCTCACATTTATTGTATGGCTTCACTTAAAGGGCCCCTACCATTAGTTTTCCTCATCTTTTTGATATAACAAGAGTTCGATGTGTATGTAAACACTGTTATAGTTTCGAAACATACTGTACGCTTTCCGCTCCATACAGCCCACATATGGAAACTAGACCGCAGATATCAGCGCATTTACATCCACCCATCTATTCAGCCTATAGGAGTTTAGCCCCGCCCACTCACTCTTAAATTATAAGGAGTGTTTCAGCCTGGGCTTCTACTTGAATGAAGAATGGGAAAACTGAGCTGCAAAAAAACAGCCTGTTTTGAATTCATTGTGTCTGTGATGTCACAAAAAGCAGCACATTTACATATACCTGCCTACAGCACTGCTCCAGCTACAAGGCTAATGTAGCTAACAAGCATTGGAAGTATACCCCACCAATTAGCTTTCGTCCATGTTTATAGATAACAGCGGGTCAAGCAGGTTCAGAAACCACTTAATCAAACCTTTTGGAAGATGCTTTGAGGCAAATGTGTGACTTAGGTATGCAGTTAGCACCGTGCTAATTGGTGGGCTGGAAGCTTCCATGAGTTGTTAGCCACATTAGCCTAGCTCTGGTACGCTTTAAAACGTAGACTTTAGATACAAGACATATTCTAGCTGCTGGACTACATTTGGGGAGAAAGCTGATTCTTGACCAAACCTTTGTCTTAATCAGGCTATTATAAAGGACAATTATATTAGAGTATAATTATCGTCATATATTGTGGTAAGGTGGTCTTTAAAGGGCCCATATCATGCAAAAAGATTTTGGTGTGGAAACACAATTCGTTTCAAAGCACACCATTCACTCCTCAACAGCCCATATATGGAAACTAAGCTTCAAAAACAGCCTGTTTGAATTCATTGTGTTTGTGATGTCACAAAAACGACACATTTACATACGTCCGCCTACAGCAGCTTAGCCCTGCCCACTCACTGAGAAGTTAAAAGGAGTGTTTCAGGCCCGACTGCATTTTGAATGAGGCACAATACAGAGCAGCCAATCATGAGAACTCATTTTTACACACACACACACACACACACACACACACACACACACACACACACACACACACACACACACACACACACACACACACATATGCCTTAAAGGGCCCACATCACGGGACACTACAATCTCCTTCCTTTTTGAAGAGGAAAAAAAAGGATTTTGATATACTATATAAACAAAGCTTCCAAATGTACCATTCACTCCTCAGTCCTTACTGTCCATATATGGAAATTAAGCTGTGAAAACAGCCTTTTTGAATTCATTGTGTTTGTGATGTCACAAAAAGCAACACATTTACATGCGTCCGCCTACAGCAGCTTAGCCCTGCCCACTCACTCTGAAGTTATAAGGAGTGTTTCAGGCCAGACTGCATTTTGAATGATGCACAATACAGAGCAGCCAACCAGAACAGTGCTCATTTACATATATCAGCCTTAAAAAGAGAGGCTGGAAAAGGGTCGTGTAGAAATGTATTATTATTATTATTATTATTATTATTATTTCAAGAATTTTCCTTCCATTTTGTATATGATTGACTGTATTTGGGTTTAGAAGGTGAACCTGGTTTTGGTCCAAAGCACCACTTTAACAAATGATAATGATTTTTTCCAAATTATAAATGACTCACTTTCTCTGTAATTCACATCACTACTGTGGCTGTGTACACCAGTCTGTGGAGCTCTGGTGGGCTGCCATGCGTCTGTCAGAGGGGGTTTCTTTTCCTGCGGCGGCCGGCTTCAATGCCTGGAGAGCGGGTCAGGAAACATGACCGCAAAGCTGCTCAGATCGACCTGTCAGAGTCCATTTACTAAAGGCATGGAGCCCTGAGACCCCTCACCCTCCAGCCCCTCAGTGTTGAGTTACACATACTCCAATCACCAGCCCACTTCCAGCAGTCCAGAACCTCATGAATGAACGACTATGAATAAAAGTGAACGGCAGGGCGGCTGTTTTTCTCATTCAACTGTTCTAATGCAATAGTTGTCAAGTACAGCACTGCGCAAAAGTCAGAGACCCCGTATTTAGTTCATTTCCAGTCAAAACAGCCATTAAATACGAGATATTCGTTTTCATAGTTAGGAAATAAAAGCAGAAAATTACAGAAAAATGACACAGAAGCCTCGGTAGTTAAATATAATAGCAAATGTTTCAGTCCATCCTTTACCTTTATTACAGCTTCTGGTCTTTTCAGGATATTGAGACGCAATGAGTCTTAAAAACTGGAGCTGTAACACCTTTAGGGGCAGCGGTGAGTTCGAACTGCATCTGTCGTCAGCTGGGAGCAACTAAACATAGAACAACGCACTCGCTACGTTTAGTTATTTGTGCTTTATGAGCTGCAGTGAACAAAAAAAGACAAAGGAATTTTTAATTGCAATTTCTTACATGGCCAAAAAATGTCAGCTGAAATTTCATGGTAGGGACAGGCCTAATTGAATATCTCTGCTGTCGGAACAAAACCATTTTTTGACGTTTTTCAGTTATTGATATAATTTGAAAGGACCTGTTTCCCTTTACATTGTGTGTAAATTTCACGATGAATGGACAAACAGCAATGACTAAAAACGACTTGCAAAAAATTCTGGTTCCATTGACTTACATTAAAAGTAAACTAGGTTTTTTCCTTCTCCTGTAAAGTTACCATTTTGGAGATAGGAGGTTTTGTTCGGAGAGCAGTGATACATTTTTACATTATTTTTCATTTTTGTTCCAGCTGCCTTTTGGATTGTAATCATTTCACGAGTAACGAATCAATAGGAACTGTCCAAAATGACTCGAAAGCCTTGTGATATTACATACAATAATGATCATTTGAAGAACCTGAGAGGAGTGGTGGAAGTTCTTCAAGGGTTCTCTAAAACTGTCAACTCAAGGCACCATTGTTAATGCTCAAATAGTTGTATAAGGGGGTTTAAAGCAATGTTTCTCAATCTTGGTCCTGGAGGCTTTACCATTTTCCCTGCTTGTAATACACCTGACCAACTATTAAGCTCATTAACAGCCCATTATTGTGTTAAAGTGGGTGTGTTAAAGTAGGAAAAGCACTAAAATGTGCCACACATTGTGACCAGGGTTCAGAAACACTGCTAAAAATAACCTAAAAGTGGTTCAGTAGAACATAAAAACTCATCATTTTAAAGATCTGACGTTTTGGTACGAGAACTATGACTAATATGTTTGTTTGTGTGCATGTCCCAATATTAATAATAATAATAATAATTTTTTTTTTTTTAAATAAAGTTTTTAAAAATAAAGTTACATTTATGTAGCGCCTTTCACAAACCCAAGGACGGTTTACATAATCAAAAAAATAAAAATTATACTACAGGGAGGAAAAAAGGAAGGTTATTAGCAGGGATTTGAAGGAAGACAGAGAAGAGCAATTACGAAGAGTGGAAGGTAGAGAATTCCAGAGTTTGCGGGCAGCAGGGATGAAAGATCTGCCACCCATAGTAGAAACTTTAGTTGAGGGAACTGTGAGGAGTCCAGCATTAGAAGATCGGAGAGCAAGAGAGGGACAGCATAAAGAAATGAGATCAGAAAGGAATGTCGGAGCCAGACCATGGAAAGCCTTGAAGATAAGAAGAAGGATTTTTGTACTTGATCCTAGAACTAATAGGAAGCCAATGCAACGGTCAAAGAACAGGAGTGGTATGAGCTGAGCGCTTGGTGGAGGTCAGAACCCTGGCTGCTGAGTTTTGGACGTACTGAAGATGATTGATTAGTTTAACTGGAAGGCCATAGAACAGTGAGTTACAGTAATCGATGAAGAAGAAGAGAAGATGAAGGCAGTGATCAACATTTTAGCATCAGTGTCACTCGTGCAATGTTCCACAGATGGTATAATGCAGTTTTAGTTACCAGCTTAATGTGAGACTCGAAAGTAAGAGATGCATCAAGAAGTCAGCCGAGGTTCTTAACAACTTGGGCTGGCTTAATATCAACACCATCAATGTTGACTGAAAAATTCAAAGCTGGGGAAAGTGAGGTCTTAGATCCAACTAACAGAACCTCGGTTTTATCAGCGTTAAGGGTCAGACCGTTAGAACTGAAAGCCTGGGCGGAGGCAGAGAGGGAGGTAAATTTGAATATCATCAGCATAGCAGTGAAAGTTGAAACCACTGTCCGAATGATCTGACCGAGCGGGGAGATGTAAATGATAAAGAGGAGAGGGCCAAGGACAGATCCTTGGGGTACACCACGATAATTAAAATGATATTTTAAATGTTTTTTTTATATTTTAAAATTATATAAAAATGCACAAAATAAAATAAAAGTCCATTATTTTGCTTTTTGGAAGCATTTATGGCCGATAGCATGGCCTAGAGACCGCATCTGAAAATTGCCAGTTGGGCCATCAAGTCACATTCATTGTCCCTGATACAGAAAAATAAATAGACAAATAAACCCCTAAATCCCCAGGGACAGAGGTACATCGAGTAACAGACGAGCTCTCGCATGAAATAAGAAACAATAGAGTGCGTGTGGGGCACGGTTGAAGATTACGTCCAGGTTTACTGAAGTTAATCACGTGAAATGAGGTCCTTTTAGGTCCTACGTTGTGGCCAGAAGGCCGACCTTTTTTCTGAGAACCTTTCTCAGTGATGTCACTGCCTTTGGAGGTGCTGTCATCACTCTCTGTGTCCTGAAAGATAAGGCACAATGCTATAGCACGAAAATAGAGGACACCCAACAACAGTACAAATCGGCTGCGGTAAACAACTGGATGATGTCATACGCTTCACTTTTCACTGCCCAGTGCGGCTGAAGACAATAACAGTCTTGTTCGTGTGCTCCACGTTACACATCCACCACTATTTAAATCTCACTGGAGGTTTATGTCTTGAGACGTATGACATTGAAACGCAATATTAAAACAAACACAGATTCATGGTTGTTCCAAGGACCAAGGGGGGAAAAAAGGCTTTCCCGAGAGAGGAAGGCCAATAAAAATTCCAGTCAGAGTGAAAAGGGAAAAAATATCCCTCTACACTAAACACAACCGCATCATTATCTACAGGCTTTTTTAGTCCATGTCATGGAAATGGACATATTAGAATATATTAAAAACATTTATCTATCCTAATAGATTCGGATTTTTTAAAGACCAACCTTAAACTGGTTTTAAACGGAATTATTTATTTATTATTTATTATTATTTGTAGCATGACATGCAAGTAGACATGATTTTTAAAATAATTTACAAGGAAAAGATTAAGATTAATATTAAAATGGCCTAAAACATTATTATGGTCTTGGCTTTAAATGCACTAGACTCAGATCAATATCAAAACTATCAAAAAAGGCTTCATAATTTGCTTCAATTAATGTTTTGTTTATTTATTCATTTAGGAAAGGACTGCGAAATGTGCCGTTATAGAACGGAAATAGAATTAAAATTAATATTAAAATTAACCAGGGTTTAACAAAAATGGAAGCCAAACGTCTTCAGTGCACTTGATTTTAGTCAATGTCATTTTAATCTACTCATGGCGAATGAATTATATATATATATATATATATATATATATAAATAAAAGGCATGCTGATGAAGGGCATCTTCAAAACGCTTAATAAATAAACGCTAGAGAAAATATAAACAAACAAAACAGCAGAACACAAAAACAAGCCGGCCCAACTGCTACACTTCATTTGACTGTTCAGAGTGGCTGAAATGATCAAATCGATTCGCGCTGGTGTGAAAAGACAAGAGCACACAGACGTCTTTTAAGAGGATCTTCATAATCAAATGTCATTGAGCCAAATTCAAAATAAGAGCCTGAAATTAAATGAGAATAAGTGTGAAAATTAAAATGAGCCAAACTGGACGAACATGTGTCGTTTGGAGTGTCTCAAAAGTGGATAACCTCACAAAAAAAAGCCTCAGTGTTCCTCCTGAAAATGTGAGGGCAATACCTGCAGGAATTCTGATCCTACAGGAATTCCAGTGACCAATTTCCTCATGGAAACTCCTAGATTTCTCAATTTCACAATTTACTGCAGGTCACTTTGGATAAAAAAAAAGGAATCTGAATCTGACTGCTGGGAATACCTGAGTGTAATTCTTCTGCAGGATTCTTCTTCAGAGCTCCAATTTTTGAAGGAATTCCTGGAGTAGCTGGAATTCCTGGAAAAGACAGAAGAATAAATATATTTGAACATTTCATGCATGTATTTGTACCGAGTCCACATTCATTGCTGTGTTCGGGCAGTTTTTTTTTTTTTTTTGCACTCATCAAAAAGCAATTATGCAGTATTTAAAAATGATTTTATTTTTTATTTCGTTTGGGATCCTGCGGGTGCACTCAGACTCTTACCTGCAGGATTCATGCATGCTGAGATTCCTTCAGGCCTTTTTTTATATAGTTGAACGAAATGGAGCTAAAAAACACGACAGATTAGATCTGAACTCCTTCTCTGAGCACTAAGCTAACTCAGGTGCTGGGCTTCTCTCCTCAGATGGCACCAGTTAGTCCTGATGGCCTTCAGAGGTTTAGTTAAAGCAGCTGGAGAGAGATTTAAAAAGGGCTAAACAGCTCAGAGCTCGCCTTTACATTCAGCCACTCGGGCTCATTTCAGCAGAAAACCATTGATCAGTTCTTTAACTCCTTCCCGAGATCTGAATGCGCGAGAAACTGAATCAGTTTTACTTCTCAAAACAGCCACACGGCTTTTCTCCAACGGAGCTTTGGGTTTGTTTCCTGCTCGAATTTACCCGGTCCACCTTAAATGGTGCAGCAGTAACGGGGAACGTCCGAGGCACCAAAATGTAATTACTGCGCCATTTAAGGTGGAACGGGACAATCCGAGGCGCCAGAATGTGACTGCTGCATCATTTAAGGTGGAACGGGAAAATTCAAGGCTCCAGATTGCAATTCCGGCACCACTTAAGGTGGAACGGGAACATGCCAGGCGCCTGAATTGAACTGCGACATTAATTAAGGTGGAGCAGGAAACTTCTGAGGCGCCAGAATGAAACCGCTACACCCTTTAAGGTGGAACGGAACAATTCGAGGCGCCCCTGCTGCACTACTTCAGGTGCAACAGGAAAATTCGAGGCTCCAGAATGCAATTCCGGCACCACTTAAGGTGGAACGGGAAGGCAATTGTTGTACAATTTAAGGTGGAATGGGAAAATTCGAACAAGAAATCTGGCGAATAGCAAAGCCGACTTCAGCCTCGTGTGACTCCATACGCTGCTCACCTCAGGAGGTTTGGTTTGGGTTATGAAGCGAGGAGGAGCACTGCGACCAAAACCGCCAAGAAAAAAAACCCAGCCCGAGTAAAAGTTCCTCCCTCGCTGAGACACGCCGGTCTGCGGAGTCTGGCACTAAAGTCCGGATTTACACCGCAGAGCTGCTGCTGATCAGCCGAGTTTGGACACTCATGTACTGGAGAGATGAACAAACGGTGGAAGAGCTCAAAACGGCCACCAAAAGCGCAGTAAGTGGGGAAAGTGCGGCCTGACCGGAGACTCGGAACTGTCCGGCGTTATAACCTGCCCGGTCCGGCGTGCAGTACAGGTGCGCGTGCTGCAGACCGACTTTACCGCTCTTTAAAATCTACTTTTAGCTTTGCACTTGGTGCTTGATTTAAAAACAGAGGCAGAAACGGTTTTGGGGCTTTGGGCTGCGCATTTACAATTTTAAAAAGTAGAAAATTATTTTTAATAAAGTAGAAAAAAATCTATTTAGCTGGTTTGCAAGGACTTAATAGCCCTTCACCAGCTCGCCCTGCACGCGCCTCAGAAAACATTTAATATTAAATTTCTATGGAAAAAAAAAAACAAAACAAACCGGGGAGAGCTCAGCCGCACGTGGCGCATAACAGCTAGCTGTTTAACACTTTAATGCATTTAACTCGAATTGTGAATTATTTTATTTTAAAATAAACAGGTTAAACGCGACAGTTTGAGAAAGGGCAACTCCACCAATTAAAAAATTTACACGGTTAAATGTCTGGTATGATTTATATGAAGTGGTTTGGTGTGAAATGGTTCATTTATAGACGCGGATTTCTTTAAGGTGGGGGTGATATGATGTACCGAAATGTCCAACACACACTTGGGCATTTTATTTAGTATCCCTGACCACCACGTGTCCTCTGCGTTCAGTGCTGATGATACTAAAATGGTGGAAAATCTGAAGAAATGGAAGGAAAAAAAAAACTCTTTTAGGACCGTTTTGCCTTAAACCACGCTTAAAGTATCTCTCCACCACGAGCAGATTAAATAGTTAATTTAGGCCCGAACTTTCATGACAACTTTTATATGAGGGAGGCCTTTATTTTTATTTATTTATTTATTTATTTATTTTTAAAGAGGTGGACGTCTGGTTCCTATCACCGCCGCTGTGAACAAATCTGACTGTATTGTATTTCGCAGCAAACCGCTCTGCCGAATTATCCTATTTGGTGGCGTTCCCCTTTAAGGACTAGATTAATTAAGGACAATACAGGCTAAGCGGGGGGAAAAGACGGCAAAGCGCCCGCGTGTTCGAGCAAGTTTGATCAGTTTTGCGGATTGACCCGCAATTTCCTCCACACACACAAAAAAAAGGGATAACGAGAAGGGAGGCAGGGAGGAAGGAGGGTGGCCGTTTATCTGAAGAGGCGTCTCTGTGTGTGTTTTCTTAATTCGGGGTTTGCGCGCACGTGTGAGGCCGTCAGTACTTGTCCGGGTTGTCATGGTGAAGAGGAGGCAGAGTGGATGTTAATGGGCTGCAGAGGTTAAAAGGGCTGCGGACCCGCGGCGCCTCGTCCTGGTCCTTCATGCCGCAGAGCTGCGCCCGCGCTCCGCTCCGCACTCGCCCAGCAGACCGGCCGGTACGCGCCCCCGAGCCGCCCCAGCAGCACACGGACTGTAGTGTTGTGGAAATGCGAAGTTTTGAAGGAGGGAAGTGGCGAGTAGCGGCGCTGCCTGCGGATATATTCTCACCACTTGTCTGTTTTTGTTTTTTGTGTCTTTCTTCAGGGCTCAACGCAAGACCTCTTCGAAGAAGTGTCGTGCTCTTCTTCCTCCTGCTTGTCTCCCGTTGCTGCTTCACCACATGCAATGACCGAGAAAGCCGTCTGCACCAGCTGTGGGACTGAAATAGTGGACAAATACCTGCTCAAGGTGACCTAATTACGTCAGTTAGAGCTTAAAATGCGACTTTTTTCCACACAAATGTGTCTAACTTGCTCAGCTTGGCGTGCTAAGCCTATCATGTGACTGAAAGCTGCGTGTAAATTGAGGTAAACCTCCCTGAATCTGCTAGTCCGTGTTACTGTGAGGGGGTTCATTTCATTTATTTACATTTTTTGGCCACTCTGTTATGAAATGCACTTTTTTTTTCTTTAATCTCGTTTTTTTTTCTTTACCTGTTCAGGTAAACGACATGTGCTGGCACGTGAAGTGTCTGTCATGCAGCGTGTGTCAGACCTCACTGGGCAGACACATCAGCTGCTACATTAAAGAGAAGGAGATTTTCTGCAAGCTCGACTACTTCAGGTACACCTGTGGAGATTTTCCCTTTTCCTTAAAGGGGAGTTCCGTCGAATTTTCAAAATTTCTGCATGAGATGTGAACAGGAGTCACTTGGAGAGGTTTGGGGTGAAATGGTCCGATCTAGAGAAGCCTAGAAGGGTTCAGAGTGGTGATGGGAACCAGACGTCTGCAGCATCTAAGTACATGCAGCGTGCCGTACCGTGAAATAGTCCTTTAAAGAAAACACTAATTCTGCTTTTTCAGCATGATCAGCATTACATGTATGAACCCGGACACCTGTAGGTTCACCGCAGGTTTTGGATCATAAATGAAATGGCTAGATTTGTGTTGGCGTCCTGACCGCTGGTTCCAGTGACTGCCGCTGTAAGGAAACGAGTTGGCAGCTTTCTCTCCATCTAAACGTTTCTCACCAAATCTTCTGAATGGCTTGGTTTACATGTCAACAGTTGAATTATGCTAATTGGGAAATTGGTGGAGTTCCCCTTTAAGTTGTCTCCTTGCTGTTTTAACATTGTGGGCTTGTGCGGCTCATGTAGGTTTCTTTTTGAATGTTTTGCCCCGTTTGTGGGTCGCAGCTCTTCATATTTAAGAAAATAAGCCGTTTTCTGATGGCATGTTCAGTGGCGCTGCCTGGAAGCGTCTTATTCTTTCGTTTCTCATGTGTAGTGACACGTGGACACCAACACATGGTCTGGTGTAGGATTGTCAAGATACAAGTGATTTTTGATGCTGAAGACAGCACAGTGGGAACCGTTCCATCAGTCGCTGTCTGACCACCAAACATTGCATTGGGAATTTCTTTTTTTCCGTTTTTATCAGTGCAAGGTTCTTCAAATGCAGTTAAATTGGCAGTGACCTGGCACAAGCTAAAGTGCAGGAGCACTGATTGGTCACATTGCTGTGCTGAAAGTGGCCATTTCAGCCTTGTGTGCAGCTTTAGTTTCCAATTCTGTGCTGAAGAGGCCGTGCTGACTCTCTCCATGCGCTTCGTGCTGTTTCCGCTCATGTTTTGAAAGCAGAGTTATGCTTAACTTTATTTTTTATTTATTATTTTTAGGAAATATGGAACTCGTTGCGCTCACTGCGGCAGGAATATCCATTCGAACGACTGGGTCCGTAGAGCCAAAGGAAATACCTACCACCTGGCTTGTTTCGCCTGCTTCTCCTGCAAGCGGCAGCTTTCCACTGGAGAAGAGTTTGCCCTGGTGGACGAGCGGGTGCTGTGCCGCGTCCACTACGACTGCATGCTGGACAACCTCAAACGGGCCATGGAGAATGGTTAGGAACTCGTTGGATCTCGCAGAGTCCGGAATGTTTTTAAAAAGCTGTGTGTGCTCAGGAAAAACTTCTACGTGGGCGTGTTTGTTGCTGTTTGCTGGCCTTTGGAGTCATTCCTCACCAAATGTGTGTTGTCTGTGGTGCCCCATAGGGAAAGGAGTGAATGTAGAAGGAGCCGTGCCGTCAGAACAGGAGGTAAACCAGCCCAAGCCAGCCAAAAGAGCACGAACAAGCTTCACTGCTGACCAGCTACAGGTCAGTTCAGAGTGCTGGTGCGCGTATGACCTCAATCTCCAACTGTAGACTAGACTATGACTATAAAATCATGATATAACAAAAATATCAATGTGAATCTCTATTTTGCCAAATATTCATGTACAGGGATTGTTTTTGCTTGGTGTTGCTGTCACATAAAACACATTCTGCATCAGACTTGAGAGAAATGTAGTATGAACTGCATGCATAGTTGTTTTAATAGACACATTGATGTCCAGTTGCATGTAAAATAGGAGGTGGAAGGAAAGGTTTAATTTTTTTAATATACAGTTACATTATAAATCTGTGGTAAACACATGTGAGACCTTCAGCTGTGTGAGCTGCATGTACAGCTGAAGAAACTGTAGATTATTATTTGTCAAATTTTAAGACCCTTCTAGATTAAATTAGATAAACATTCCTGCACCTACAGATTTTTCAGGTAGTTGAGATTCTCATCATTCGGAATAGCTTTGGATCAGCTGCCTCCCCTCAAACAGTTGGGTGTCTACAGTTGCGCCTGAAATATTTGGGCTTTCTAATACACGAGTGCTTATTTTGGTCCAATTACGAGCTGAATCTGTAGCATGTTCGCTGGTTTTGTAGGTAATGCAGGCTCAGTTTGCTCAGGACAACAATCCGGATGCTCAGACGCTGCAGAAACTGGCCGAGAGGACCGGCCTCAGCCGCCGGGTTATTCAGGTGAGGAGCAATCTGTGTTTTTATTCATGAACCGTTTTGAAATTTTAATCTGTGATGTACTTTCTATGAAATAAAGCTGTTGGGGATATTTTAGTGACATGTAGCCGCAAAGCTCAGTGGTTGGCTTTGCTGTGTTTTGTGTGAAGTCATTCTTCAGTTTGGATTCACTTTATGTAACTTATGTTGAAAATTCCTGCTTATTTGACAAAAATGTATAACAGATGGCACGATACTGCTTTCTGACATTGATATTGAAACCTTATGTATTGGCGCATTTTTTTTATATATATATATATATATATATATATATAAAATCTCGCTGTTGTCAGAATAAAACCGTGTCTCAAATGGTAACTTTACATGAGAAGGGGAAAAAAATCTACTTCACTTTTAATGTAAGTTAGTGGAACCAGACATCTTTCCCAGTCATTTTGGGCTATTTCTTTTGGACCATTCTTCATAAAATTTACACAAAATGTACAGAACAGGTATTTTGAAATTGTCAAAAACTGGAAAATGACAAAAATGGAGAGAGGAGGTTTTCTTCCGACTGTGTGTGTGTGTGTGTGTGTGTGGCGATTTCTTTTGAAGCACTTCAGTTATCCTCTAAAAGTAGTCCTTAGCCCTGTTTAGATGGGATTGGTGCTACATGAGGTGTGTAGTGTGTTTACCAGCATTTCTTAGTGACTTCATGAGTGTCTGTTAATTTTAACGACTGTGCTCCTGCGTCCTATAAAACGAGCTGTAGAAATAACCCCGATTATATTAATCCTGCGCGGATTGACATGTTTGTAAAAAGTGGCATCCTGCGGAAAAGGAGTTTAAGTACTGAGGCCCTCAGAAGCGTTTACTTGTGTTCTCTGCGGCTAAAACCAAGCTGATGTGTAACGTTGGGGTCCTCGCTCAAGCGTGCAACTCGGAACATGTAAAAAAGACATTTTGTGTTGATTTTGGCTGTTGGCTGTGAATTCCCAAGCTCATGGGGACGCTAATGACACAGTGCAGTCGCTTAAGACGGCAATGCAGATTGTTGGGACGAATGAAATGTCTCTTACTCTGCTGGAGTAAAAGCGGTGTGTAAATAGTTGCCACTCCCATCTGTCATTTATACTGAGATTCCTTATGCCATGCGAATTGGTCATGGACATCCTGGAATTACCCATCTCCCCATGGAAAACTAATCCTGGTCCAATAAGGCCTATGATGCTGAAATCACTTTACTGATCCCTCAGGAAAAACACACAGCGCACATCCCATTGTGAGAATGCTAGTTCGGGATAGATGTGTGTGTCTGCTTTATAAGCCGTTTCTGTGTCATTATCAAGACAAACTTGATCTTGTCTGTTATTTTTACAGGGTGTCCAAAAAAGACATCATTTGATGTGTCTGAGTAACTGTGTGATTAAATAGGCTTCATGTTGAACAAAACAGGATTCATCAAAACTCAAAACAAGAAATTCAGAGGGATGTAGATTTTCTAACCGATTTCACAGCTTCACAAATGTTCTGATTGAGATCTTCCGATACTGGTGGTCGCCCAGACCCCTTAGCGCCGCACAGACAGCCTTCCCCTTTTGAATTTTTTGTGCCATGTCCAAATCTGCTTTCCAGTTGGTTCTTGAGAATGTACTAGTGACTGTTTGAGCATATTCTAACACTCAAATGAAGACATTTCATTTCTAGTGAACGGCATTCTTCAACTGGGGGAAGGGGGGGGGGGTGGTAGGAGGGGGGAAGAATATTAAAAATTCAACTTTTAGTTTTTACACTTTTATTTTTTCCCCAAATTCGAGGTCATTTGAGGGAGAATTGGCTGTTATTAGGCTACGACATGTCAGTATTTTGGGACGTCCTGTGCGTTTTACTTTACATTGTGAAGAGTTAAATGAACAGACTAACAGAAATGGATCAAGTTAACCTGGAATAAAACATTTACTTTACCTTCCATTGAAAGCTAAGAAGGTGAGTGGTGGTGTTTTTAGTTTTTTATTAATTTTCCACCATTTCAGGGTTTTGTTTTGACAGTGGTGGTATGTAATGAGCACCTGTAGTGGTATAAGCAGCTTTAACTTGCAGAAAGTCATACAGACAATAATAAATATGAGTAACAGAAGTTCTACAGTAAACAGTGTGGATGTATAAGCAGAGTTTAAATGTATATAATTAGATGAAAATCCTTAAGTCACTGTAAAGCGGAGATGTAAGCGTGGCCTGTGGGGCTTCTGGTACTTTAATCTTTTCTAACCTTTTAACCCTAAACCTCCGTCTCCCTCTCTCTTCTGATTGTTTGCTGTGACTATTGTTGTGAGCCATTGTAAAATAAAATGACTTCATCATGACTTCATCTTGACTTGCGCTTCTGGTCTCCAGGTTTGGTTCCAGAACTGCCGGGCCCGTCATAAGAAACATGTGAGTCCCAACCACTCGTCCACTGCTCCGGTCTCATCTCTGCAGCCTAGCAGGCTCTCTCCTCCTCTGATGGAGGAGCTGCAGTACACAGCATTCGCCCCAGTGGACACTCCAATGCTCACTACTCTGCACTCTTACATGGATGGTAAGTTTTGTGCTTTTCACAAAGTGGGATTCCAGTTAGCTGGATAACTCAAAAGAGGAGTAGAAAGGAAGAAGGTATAAGACATTCTTTATTGGACTGTCTTCATTTTAGGCTCGAGGCGATCTTACGGACATCATGCTTTACTAAACACCTTCTTGCTTGGTCGTGTGTTTGATTTGGGTCAATAACGTTGGTCTTAGTTGAGCAACTTGAGTTAATGTGCATATGAATGTGAACATTGATACAGAAAATACGCCATAACTTCTGCACAGGCCAGCTGTCCTTCTCTGTAGATGATGCTCATTTGCACTTAATCAACAAAACATGTCATTTGACTTTGGGTGCCTGAACGGCTGCGTTTCATCTCGTAGTGTTGTTCTACAGTCAGGCCCTGTCCCGTTTGGATGCTGATGGTCTACGGGAAAGTTTGGCGACTTCAGATATTTGTAGAATATTATTAATCATGAAGTGATTTCTATAGTGTAATGCCTAGATGCATCTGGGGGGGTGAATTTCAGAAATACATCAAGTGTGTCGTCTTTTACATTATGGGTGAAGTTCATGATGAATGGACCAGAAGAAATGGCTCATTATTACTCAGGAAAAAAAGTCTGGTTCCAGTGACTTGCATCAAGTCAAGTTGTTGTTTTATTTTATTTATTCATTTATTTAGTCCTCCTGTAAAGTTATCGTTTGAGATATAGGAAGGGAATACGGCTTCTAGCGACAATCAGTTGATTTATCATAACATTGAGAAGGTGCACACACGGAGCGTACGCATTTGACAGAAAAGACCAGGCATGAAAAGGCTATGATGCACCTAAATAACAAATAATGGCTATAAACGGTCACTGTTACTAAGGTATGCGCGGTCACTTTGGCCTTTCAGGTTAGAGGTTTTTATCCATTCTGCTTCTCACGGTTCGCATGTGGTCTGTCGTCGTCCGTTTCAGACTTGATGAAAGACAGCATTGATGTGTGTATATTCAAAACAGCACAGGGAGTTGAGATTTATTTATTTATCATTATTATTATTGATTACATGAATTTTTGTCCATTTTTAAATCTGTCGGGCGCTGTAAATCTTGCTGTACAGTTTTGTGTTGCTCTGGTCATTGAACTGGTTTAATCAGGGCTCCTGTGGATCGTGGATGTTTTAAGGTCTTTATATTTTCTTTTTTATGGTTATTGGAGTGTCGTGCTTTTTTTTTTTTTTTTTTTTTTTTACTGCCTAAAGGGTGTTGATCATCGTATATATTGAACTAATTCATAATAGTATACCACCCCCCACGTAACACCCCCCCCCCCCCCCCCCCCCCCCACACACACACACACACACACACACACACACACACACACACACACACACACACACATCCAGCTGACTGCAGTGAAAATACAGATGTTGATCTTAAGTATATTAAAAAGTTTGATAGTTTTAATCTCCTGCTTTTTGTTTTGCAGTTCATTCTCCAACATCGCTGGTGTTCCAGCCTCTCCTGCCCCATTCAATGACACAGTTGCCGATCAGCCATGCCTGAGACACAGACCCCACCCACTGCAGCCGCTCTACCAATCAGGTTAGAGTGCAGAGGAAAGCGTGAGGAAGTTTTCATCTGCTATTGACTGAGTCTTGCACCAAGACCCATAATATTCTGTCTTTTCATGGGCACTTACTGAAGGATGTCGATCTCGCAATGGTCCAAGAAAAAGATTTTGATGTAATTGTGAAAAGGCTGAAGTTTTTTTTTTTGTTTAATATATATAATATCTATATAATAGTTGAATACATCACATTTAATTTATTTGTTGTATGTGACTGAGCACTTTGTTTTAAAATACATTTATGATGGAAGATTTTTTTTTTTCCTGGGTTTTGTCAGTGCACAGCTCCATTTTTGTTTTGTGGATGGATCTCGACACTTGGAAGCTGAAGAAAAGCCAATAAAAACATAATTGCTGATGCCTACAGGGCTGTGTTGAGTAACTGCTCCGTCTCATTGTGCAAGCGAACCTTTTGTGGCTGGGTGGTGATTGTTCATTTAAATTTGTGCTGGGTTTGATACACTAGTTTTAACACTGGATACATGTTTACAAATGTCCTTGCATAATGGAAAGATGATTAAATTGTTATTGAGGGCTGAGCACAAATTGTCTAGTGAGATGAGTGTTAATCAGAGTTCATGTTCGGTCTTGTAGCAGCTGGTTAACGTGCCGTATTGATGCTCACTTAGCTGTAACTTATTACAAGAGCTGTTATTTGCAGGTGCCAATTACAGGTTAGCAGTGATGACAGTCTTGACTGGAAATTGTTAACTTTAAAACTGACGGCGGACAAACGAGGGTGTTGAATTCAGTCAAATTAAAGGGGAATTATTTTTCCCTCTATTTTTCAAGGTTTCTGCATAATTAAGTCACTGAGATGTAAACGGTGATTCAGAGTGGTTTGATGAGAAATGGTTCATAGTAGGTGCTCTTTATTGTGGCGGCGATGGGAACCAGGGGTCGCCATGACTACAAAAGTATAGCCATTTTATTTACTATCCAAAACCACGACTTAAAGTTTGTCTAGAGTGGAGAATTTCCCATCAAACCACCCTGAATGACTCCATTTATATCTTAACCATTGAATTATGCTAAAATGTGGAAATACGATATTCCCTGTAGGACAGCAGCAGCTTTCAGTGTTTTTCCATTTCCTGTGAATGCAGTGCTCAAATGAAGTGGTTTAAGGTTTGCAGTAGGATATTGGAAAATGGTAATATTATGGTAAATTCAGATACATGTCCTGAAACTGCTGCGGGCAGGTTTGTTGATTTGATGGATGCTTTTTAAAAAACTGCTGGCGCCCTCTAGTGTTTGATGTGAATGGTTCAGTTTATTTGCCCTTCGGCCTGCGGCGTTTCCTCAGGATCCTCCTCAGCGAGCTGCTTGTGTAAAACGGCCGAGCCGCCGAGCCGTCGTTCTTCTCCAGGTCCAAAGCTACAGAAACCAGAAACAGGTGGCAGTTTAGGTCCTTTTTTAAAATGCTTTACATCTGTTAATGGAGCTGCTTCCAAAAAGTCTGTAAACTGGCTGAGCGTTTTCCACAAATACTGCAGCTCACTGTTCTTGCTGCTTTTGAGTTTCCTGACCTCAACCAGACAGCGCTCTAATTCATCCCAAAGGTGCTGAGACTGTGAGCCAGGCCTTCTCATCTAACATCAGTGTCTGACCTCACAAATGTGCTTCTGGAAGAACGGTCAAAAATTCCCATAAACACTCCTAACCCTTGTGGAAAGCCTTCCCAGAAGAGTTGAAGCTGTTATAGCTGCAAAGGGTGGGCCGACATCATATTAAACCCTATGGATTAAGAATGGGATGCCACAAGTTTGTGTTACGCCAGACGAGCGAATACTTTTGGAAATAGTGTTTTTATTTATTTATATTTTTATATATATATAAAAATATGAATATCTTGCTGTTGTCAGAAAAACCCTGTATCTTTTTTTTTTTTTTTTTTTTTTTTACATTTTTTGGCATAATTTGAAAAAACACTCTTTAGACTTTATGTAAATTTCATGATGAGTGGCCCAAAAGAAACGGCCCAAAATGACTTGTAAAAAATTCTGGTTCCATTGACTTACATTAAAAGTAAAGTATGTTTTTTCCTTCTCCTGTAAAGTTTCCATTTTGGAGATACGAGGTTTTCTTCAGACAACAGTGATGTACAAACACATGCTTTTCACTTTATAAAACATATTTTAAAAATATATGCATGTGCTGCTGTAGCTCTGTAGCTGTAAAGGAGCTGGATAATGCCGCGTATGTGAGACCCATTATATTGTGTTTAAACATAAAATACCGTTTACAGGTAAAGCAAATTCAGAGAATGTCTGCATATTAGTTTCATTCAAAAATCAAAAATCACATTTTTATTTCCTTTTTTGAATATAAAAGGTACAAACACATTAAACACCCATCCCCAAAACATACAAAAAAGGATTTATCCAACATTTAAAAACTGTAGCACTTAAAACCTACACCTCCCTTTACAAATGAACCAAAATGGCTTTGACATCCTTGTAGAAGAAATGATTTCCTAAGTTTTTCTGTGCGTGCAACATATTTTCCCGTTCTAGTTCCAAATGATTCTCAGCATGGGCCAGAATTTCTCAGAGCTCTGAGGAAAGGGAGCTACGCGTACGCCACCAGCTCGCCACTTTCTGAGGCGGAGGAAAAGCGAGATGTTGTGATGGGGATAATTCTGCTGGACAACCTTCCAGTCCTGAAGTGTGGCTTCCAGTGCACGGTTTCTGGAAACTCTGAGGTGTTTAACAAAACGGGGGGGAAATATCTGAAAGCCCTTCGAATAAGCAGTAAACTTCAGAAATGGGGTGTGGTTGGTTAGTGTAGTGGGTAACACCTCTGCCTTCTACCCTGTAGATTGGGGTTCAATCCCCCACCAGGGCAAACACCCTACACTACACCAATAAGAGTCCTTGGGCAAGACTCCTAACACCACCTTCACCTTTCTGTGTAAAATAAATTGTAAGTGCTTTGGATAAGAGCGTCAGCCAAATGCCATAAATGTAAATACAGCACTTTAAAGGTAAACTGCAGTGTTTTTCCAGCATAATCTCTGTCTGTGGAACCCGAAGCTCACATACAGTCGATTACCACAAACAATAATATCAGTGCTTCTCCTGTATTTAGTAAAACAGCTTCACTCAAAGCACACTTATAATAGAAGCCAGCGGGCAGGTGCCAAACTGTCTTCTTCTTTCGGCTGCTCCCTTTAGGGGTCACCATAGCGGATCATCTGCCTCCTTCTTGCCCTATCCACTGCCTCCTCTACTTTCACACCAACCATCTCCATGTCCACCTTCACTACATCCATAAACCTTCTCTGAGCTCTACCTCTTCTCCTTCTACCCGGCAGCTTTGGGCAGGTGCCAAACTGTACTGGCTTCTATTTGAAGTGTGCTTTGGCTGAAGCTGTGGTAACTGCACTACAGACGCAGCAGATAGAGATTAGGCTGAAAAACACTGCAGTTCACCTTTAAACCATGAAAGACATACAGTACCCTTACTATACAGAACCCATAATGCTTAATAAGCCTCCCTAAACAAAAACCTTTTATGTGTCACCTATATACACGACTCTGTGTCTACAATGTACCGTAATAATCTCTTAATTCAAAGATAAAACATTGTTTACAGCTGTAAAAGAGAGCCAACCGGCAAAAAGATACCATCTGCATATGTTTTTTCATTAGGATCTAATTCTCAGACGCAATTTCTCATTAAAAAGTCACTTTGGTCTGATTTGGAAGACAATAACACAGTTTATGCATTTCTCTCTTCGATTGATCTGAGCTGCGCAAGATGAACTGAAAAATCAGGGGTAAAGTGCCCAAGGCAGGTAACCTTGACCGCAACACCTCGCTTTCACTGTTTGTGTCTATTTCCTGCACCAAAAAGGCCTAAAAATATGAATGAATATAATTAATGTGCTCATTGTTTGTTATTTACTTTTTTTGTAGCAATTCTCATTGAAGTGTTTGATGCAGGGTAAATCCTGATTCAGCGTTTTTGTGTGTAATACAGCCACACAGTGCACACCAAAACCAACAAAACCAGCCGATATTTTTACCCAGAATTTGAAAATACCTGCTGCCCTTTATAGCATATTAAGATATCATGACAACTGGAGCAATAAAACGATCCAAAAATCCTGCTCCCTCCACCCAAACCTGCTGGAACGACTTACTGTGAGCTATAAAAATGAACAAAACCTCAGTAGTAGGGAGCCCTGCTGGTGACGCCCCGTATAAATAAAAAATAACGTGTGGCCATGACTTAGTAAGGCGTGGGAATAAGATAATTAAGTCATAGCCACGGCTTAGTAAGGCATGGGGACAAAATCCTAATGTTTGGCCACAATTTAGTAAGGTGTGGGAATGAGATTATTAAGCTTTGGCCACAGCTTAATAAGGCATGATCTCGTTCCCACATCTTGCTAAGTCATGGCCACGCATTAGGATCCCGTTCCCATGCCTTACTAAGTCATGACCATGACTCAATTATCTCGTTCCCATGCCTTACTAAGTGGAGGCCATGCATTGGGATCCCGTTCCCATGCCTTACTAAGTCATGGCCATGACTCAGTTATCTTGTTCCCACTCCTTAATAAGTTGTGGCCTCGCATTAGGATCTCATTCCCACATGTTAATTTGCTGTGACCACATATTATGTTTATTTATACAGGATGTCACCAGCACTGTGGAGCTGAACGCCACAAGCAGCCGCTTTAGCCAACAGCTGTTTGTTTACACACCAAGAGAAACTTTTAGGCTGTGTTTACGGAAATAGTTTCGGTGACTATTGATTTCTAGTGTTTATTAGCCACATTAGCCTCCAGCGCTAAAACTAAAGAAGGAAAACCTGGACACCAAGCATGTCTCGACTGCATCACTACATTTGGGAGAGTAGACTGTTGGGTAGATTTGTTTCCTTTAACATCCATGTGGCAAACCACAATGTAATATTGTCGTAAATGTTGTTTTCATGCTCGTTGATGACTTCCGGATACATGCCATTTTGTGTAATGGGAATTTTCCTGGAATTGGGCACCTCTTGTTCCATTCTGTCTGAAAACACAACCCAGGAACCCAACGTTAGCAGCGCTTTGAAGGAACTCTCCAGCATTTTTAAACCTCGTCTCTATGCGTCGCATCTGTATTGTTCAGTCGAACAGCACACACAACAAATCTGATGCATTTCTCTGTATTTCTGACAGAACAGACACCCAGCTGACTCAAAGCTCACTTATATAATCAAACCTAATGGGCAGCCACTCAATACTGTCTTTAAAAGTTCATGTAAAATATTGCCGCTGTCGGAACACCTGGAATCTCCATTTTTGTCGTTTTTCAGTTTTTTACATAATTTGAAAATACCTTTTGCCCTTTATATTGTGTGTGAATTTCCTGATGAATTGACCAAAATAAATGACCCAAAATGACTTGGAAAGAAGTCTGGTTCCATTGCCTTACATTAAAAGTAAAGTAAGTTTTTACCGTCTCCTGTGAAGTTACCACTTTGGAGATTTGGAGATGATTTGGAGAGTTTTGTTCAACAGCGATCTGTATTTTTGTAGAAAATTCATGAATTATTCAGTCAGGTGTTTTTAAATTGAGCAGAAATCCATAGAATTGTTCTTTCAGAGATGAGGCTAGTTCTCCAGAATGAAGAATTGCGTTTTCGCGTCATAACATCTTGGGTGAGACATTCTCTCAGTCTGTCTCGGGCTAATAGCTGCATCTTCAGACCTGTTTTCAACTCATGTTATTGTAAATGGCTTATTTCCAAAATTCAGCAACTGCCCATTGACCTGTATTATATGTGAGATTCAAATCAACGGGTTTTCTGTTCTATTATACAGAAAGACCGATTGAAGTCCTTGTCTGTGGAAATCGACTGTATGATGCAGATGGAGATTAGGGTGAAAAACGCCGAGGTGCTCCTTTAACACTGTTATCTGAGTGTTTTTGTTGCTGTAGTCTACAGACCAGCTTTGAGACACCACATTACTGTAAGTGAATACTGTGACACAACAGATCATGAAGCTTTACACTGGTCCATTTTCCTCCATCAAACATTTCTACCTCTGATTGAAAACCTCGCCACTGAAGATCTCCGGTTGCCTTTGCCGCCGCAGTTCCCGTGAACGACCTGCGGTGATGTCACTGCTCCAGAAGCGTTAGGATAAGGCAGCAGCAGGCAGCAGCAGAAAGAGGCAGAGAGTTAGAAAGTGGGGCGGAGTCAGAGTCAGAAAGGCCAAAGTCCTGCCTGGTGTGAGGTTTGCAGTGCATAGCACCTTCAGTCTTTTGTCTGATGGAAGCAGAAATCTCCTGTTTCTCACAGTTGTAGTGCATTTGAGTCTCGGTACAGTACAGTACAGTCTGGAGAGGCCGTGGTCCGTAACAGCCACGAGATAAGTTAAAGCATGCTAAGTATCAACGATGAGTAAAGCTATTCCCTCAGTGGTGAGTTTTTAGAGTCTTTTTTTTGGAGTCACAGGCAGGCAGCTACACTCTCGCCTTTTTGGGGCTCTGCTCGACTCCTCCCAGAATTCTGTGCAGGCCGGGGGACATTAGGAACGGCTTCGCCGGAGTGCCGTCGTTTCTCTCCAGATCCTCACCTGGATCCAGCGTGCAGCGGAGCAGAGACAAGCAGAGTGAAGTTAGTCAAACAAAAGGTGAAAGTGAATTTCAGTGCAAAAGCTTTGGAGAGTTTGGGTTAACATCAGGCACAGATCAGAGATGTGAGAATCAAGCTGAGGAAAGAAGTAAAGAGCAAGATGCTTCGGGCTGCTAGGGAACCAGAGTGGGACGCGAAGTCTAGCACACTGTGTACAGTACAGTACAAAAGTCACAAGAACAGCCTCTCATTTTATTTAATTTCCAGTCAAAACAGCCTTTAAAGCTGCTCTATGTAAGATTTGGGGATCTGGAGACCTCTCCGGTAGAAGTGTGCATGTGGCATGCGCCCGCCCCCCCCAGGAACTGGGGGCAGTAACGGGGAGGCAGAGCGGCGAGCTCTCATTCCCTCTTGGCTCTGGTGCTCACGCTGCCCTTAATGAGAGCAGCTGATTCTCATCTGGCCGGCTTGGTGAGCGCCTTTAAAAAGAGCTGAGAGGGGAGAGTGAGAGAGAGAGAGAGAGCGAGAGAGAGAGAGAGCGAGAGAGAGAGAGAGCGAGAGACAGAGAGAGCGAGAGACAGAGAGAGCCAGAGAGAGAGAGAGAGAGAGAGAGAGAGAGAGAGAGAGAGAGAGAGAGAGAGACAGAGAGAGAGAGAGAGAGAGAGAGAGACAGAGAGAGAGAGAGAGAGAGAGAGAGAGAGAGAGAGAGAGACAGAGAGAGAGAGAGAGAGAGAGAGAGAGAGACGAGCAGCAGAGACTGAAAGAACTGAAAAGCTCCACTGTAGAGAAGGACTGAAAGGTCTAGCTGGCTAACTGAAGCCACGGAAAAGTGGCCAGCATAGTGTTGGTTTTGGTTGTGTTGGTTTATTTTGTGGGGAAAATAAAAATAACGGCTGCTGCAATTGTGAATCCTGCCTCCAGGGTAGCCCGGGGTAGCACGTGCTGTGCTACAGTGTAATTGCATAGTGCAGCATTAAGTACAAATTGTTCAGTTTCAGTGTTAAAAAAACATGAATATTTAACAGAAAATTACACAAAAGCCCAAAACTATGTATGTCAAATCTATTAGTATTTACTTATTTGCACCTGCTGCCACTTTAATTCTTCCATCTATCCAGTCTTAAAACTGAGTTACAGCTGTGTGCTGTGAGGAATCTGCTGTATTATAGGTTTTATGTGCAATTTTATGGTCAGTATTTTGTGTTATAATATGTATGTCTGAAAATTCTACACAACAAAACCCCCCCTGACATCATGCTCCCCCTCATAGACACTAACATTCACTAACAAAGCAACTACCCAACCTCACCTCAGCTGCCTCACACATTTCTCTCTCATGTTCATCTGAAATGGCCGAAGGGGATATTTCAGAGGAGATTACTGGGTTTAAAAAACTGATTAAAAATGAAATAAACAGAGAAAATGGGTCTCCTAACAACCACCTGGGAGACCTGGTCGACACCAAAACTGCCCCCATCAGATAAACAGCACTGAAAGCTTTGGTTTCTGAGAGAGAGGAGAAAATCAAGCTGCTTCAGATCTGAAAACATCCACAGGTGTTTCTGTCCATCCTTCCACTGTGAGAAGACCACTCAGTGCTGTGGGTCTGAAAGGACATGTAGCTGATCAAGAAGAACCTCACTGAGAAAAGGACATGGACACACCAAACAAAGAAGCTGAACAATGGACTGACCAGCCCAGAGTCCAGACCTCAACACCACTGAATGTGTTTGATTAATTCAGAAAATCTAACCAGCTTCTAAGACTGAACTTTGGAGGCGTGTCTGCAGGTTCTTTGAGGAGCTGAAAGTGAGTCTCCAGAAGAGAACGGAAGCTGGAATGAAGGGAAAGAGTGACTCACTAAACACTGAAAACATGATATTTAATTATTGAAGCTTCTGCGCAAGTTTCTAAGTGTGTTTTCAGATTTTTCTGACTGAAATGGTTTGACTGGAAAGGGAAATACATGAAGGTTGATCTATGACTTCTGCACAGTTCTGTACACCGAGCTGTCAGTTTATTATGTACCCCTACCTTGTACCTACTCTTGTTGGCCATTTTATCAGAAACACCAACCGTATAGGTGCACTTTGTAGATGTGTAGCCCGTCTGCTGCTGCAGCATCCATCAACACCTCTCCATAACGTGTCCATCCGTGGAAGCAGACCACCATAGGACCACTGCTGACATTATATGGATGGTGGACCAGCAGGGTGGAGCTACAAGGTTAATGTTTCTAATAAAGTGGCCCGGCAATGTATCTCTGTTGTTTTGTACTTTCAGAAGAGCATTCCTCAAATCATTAACGTACAGTGACAGTGAGAACGTACTTACAGAAGCAAAGGAACAGGGTATCCACACACATTGCATAGACGCTGAAGAAGCCGTGTGCAATCAAGTAGGACCCGAACACAACTGTCTGTCAAAGAGAGAAGCAGCCCGGTCAAGTGACGGAACCAAGTGTGAATAGGAAAGAAAACGGTAAAACACGATTTCCTTACCAGCAGAGGCACCCAGTAGTTATTTAAGACCGGAACTTCCTCCTGAATGATGGGAATCTTGTGTGTGAAGAAAAAGAAGGCAACGACGCCTGCAAAACATTGATTTACTGCTCAACTACAGAAGATACATAATTGTGTCGCTTTACTGCCACCTTGTGGTGGATGTGGAGTAGTGCAATACGAAGTGAAGCAGCAGCAGCAGCTGTCATGTTTTTCGTCATATCTAAAATAGAAGTGCAATGAAGCAACAATGACATCTTAGCAGTTCAATTTCAAACGTACGGCTGCATGCAAAAGTTTGGGTACCCCGGTCATGTGACGATTTTTGCTGATTGAATAACACATCCTCTACAGAGAACAGGCTTCTGCACGTTATAGAGCACAGTTGCTGCGTATTTGCTGAATTTAATACATTGGGGATAAAGAAAACATATTGTGGTCTCTATTTTATGTTGTTTTAGTTGTTAATTGTGCACTAAAATTGGCCAAAAAACGCCATTCAGTGTGTTCTCTGTAGAGTTTTTGAAAATTGGTGGAGTTCCCCTTTAACTTATTTCCACTCAGAGTAGCAAAAAAACGTGATCAGGGGTGTGCAGAAATTTGCATATGAATGTTTGTATGTATGTATATATGTAATAATACATTATCATTAATATTCATTATTTACATTTTTAATAAAGTAGAATTTTGACAAAAATTGGACACTCTTTCAACAGAATCAGTCAAAATCCTTAACATCCTGGCACAATAAGTAATTATTCTGTGATTTGAAAGTGTAAACATAATAAGTCCTACTCAAGTGACACTTTTATTTTAAGGAAAGTTTATAAAATCAATGAATCAGAGCAACAAGAGCCTAAGTGTGCTCCTCTTCTAGTAAATCGGGATGCACACATTCCACTTGCTCCATTGCTCAGGTGACACTACCGTTCAGAAAGTCTAAGGCCATGACTGTACAAACACCAGAAGAGCAGTGAAATCAATAAGAAGACTCACCCACACTTCCTGCGACCAAGAGCTTCCCTAAGAAGAGCAGAAAGTCTGTAACTTTGTCCAACACTGCCACCCTGTGGTGAAAGAAAGGAACTGAGAATGAAGCTGGGGCCAATCAACGGACATTCACCAGCAGAATACTAGCCCATCCTCACCTCACTACGTTCCTCATCAGCAGATAGAACGCTTCCCGCGCTGACGTGCAGAAGTTCTTGCCATAAATTGCGATCTAGACACAAACAAGAGTGTAATGCTGTTTGTTTGATGAACACTTGTTATGTCATCATGTGATTGGCATGTTTAATCTTCCCCTTCACCCCCAATGTAGTCGATCAGTCGAGACGTGTTTGGTGTCTTAAGTTTGCCACATCAGTTTTGCTTCTACAACTTCTACAGCCCAAACTTTAAAGGCCCATATCCACCCTATTGCTTGTATTTTATCTTCTCCCTTTTTAACTCTTAGAATGAAACAGGCTATATTTGTTGCTGGGCCTCTGTTCTGTTCGGTTGCCCTGTATTGCACCTCATTCATAAAGCAGTCCAGGCTGAAAAACTCCTTATAACTTCAGTTTTAGTGGCCGGGGCTAAACTGCTGTAGCCCGAACAGGATGCATGTTTTTGTGACATCACAAAAACAGCGAAATCAGAATAGGCAGCTGAGTTTCCAGATGTGGACTGCATGGACTGTGAGTGAACAGAACATTTTGAAGCTTTAAAAATCTTGAGAAACTACACTCTTAAAAATGAAGGTTCTTCAAGGGGTTCTTAAAAAAAGGGCTTCTATATAGAACCATGGACACTCAAATAACTCAAATTTTTGCATGATTAAAATGTTATTTTTTTAATTTAAAAAATTCTTTAATTTAAAGAAAATGGTTCTATATAAAATCATGAACACTCAAAGAACCCTTTGCATGATTAAAGGATTCCTCGCGTGTTTTATATGGTCCTACACACAGGCTTTTTGAAAAGGGTTCTATAAAGCACCAAAAAAGGGTTCTTCTATTGTTAGGCTTGGCATCAAAACAATAGAAGAACCCTATTGGGTGCTATACAGAACCTTCTCCAAAAAGATTCTGTATGGAGCCATGTACAGCAGATTCTCCATCAATCTGAAGAACCATTTCACCATGCACAGAACTAAAGAAGTAAACTTTACGCACCAAACGTGTCTCGGCTGATTGACGACACTGTGATTCTTCGAGGGTCCTTTGGTAAAGAAAATGGTTCTGTATAGAACCATGAACACTCAATGAACCCTCTGCATGACTAAAGGGTTCTTGTATGTTTTACATGGTTCTATACAGAGTTCAGTTTTTGGTGCTATCTAGAACCATTTTCAAAAAAGTTTTATATACAGCCATTTACAGAACATTCTCCATTAATATGAAGACAAATTCAGCATGCAAAGAACCCTTTCATCATGCAAACGGTTCTTGTTCATGGCTCTATATATAAGCATTTTCTTTGTACTTAAAAAACCCTCGAAGAACCATCATTTTAAGATTGTACATTAGCCTCACAGCTTCAGTGCCCAATTCCGTTTCTTATTTTTACCCTTACCCCTTGTTTTCGAGTTACAAGGGGTAGTGGGTGAAATCTTCCCCCTATGAAATGGGACGACCCTTCTAGAACCGGATACGTCATGAGTCGTCGCTCGCCGACTTTTACGTAAACAGACGAGACGAGGTTTTCCGGCCACTTCCAATACGCCGCCTCCAGCTGTGGTGATCTCACTGATCTGACAGGGCAGGTGAATCATATTTAAAATAGCCTGGAAAAACAATCCGGACGTGTTTTCCTGCTGTGTCTCCAGACTAGAGCAATAACGGTATATCGCACTGGGATTTGCTGTTTAATGAAAAGCATCGGCGCTCAAGCTTCATTCAACTTCAGTTTGACGCATCAATCAAACAAACGAGTCACCGAATAAAAAGAAGCACAAACAAAAAAACTACATCACTTCATTAACAGCTACTAGCGCTGCTCTGTAGGCAACCCTGCCGGCCTGCAGTGACAGCAGAGGAGGGGGAAGTTCAGCTCCTCACTGCTTAAATACATTTAGGGCATCATCGGCCTTCAAAGAGGGGGGCAGTTATTTATTATCGCCACCAAGAATTCTTCAGTGATATGAAGCTGAACTTAGATTTCTAATCGCCAGCTTCATGATCGATTTCCCGTTCCACCTTAAATGGTGCAGCAACCTCAGGTACCAGAGTGTAACTGCTGCAGCATTTAAGGTGGAACGGAAAATTTTGCAAGTTAGCGACAGAGACATCAGGATTATCGGCTGGTTCTCACCATGATGTAGGCGTTTCTGTTCATGAAGCGAATGAAGCGCTCCAGGCACCAGAAGCAGCACTTCAGACAGCAGAGCAGGAACCGGGCAAAAACGTTGTGAGCTCCTGGACACAAACACACAGAATGACACCACAGCTGACACTGATATCATGACAAGCAACAGACAGAGGACTTCTGTGGCCAGCTGTGATCACAGGTGATCTCCTTTTCTACAGTCATTAATACAAAAGCTGCCACAAAGCCACGATTCGATCTTCAGTGTTCTCTAATAACCTCATACCTTTGAGTTTGTGGTCCAGGTATTCAAGGATGATCCGGATGAGCTGGACAAACGCTAAGATCAGTGAGCCAAAGGCAAGAGACCCTGTGTGATACCTGCAGACAGGACACAGAGCACTTTACAATAAGACTACCCTTATAAAGGGGTTACTAATGGCTTATAATTAGCTTGTTAACAGTTATTACTGAGATTGTAAAAAATAAATAATAAACAATTATATAAATAAAAAGCAGAATGTGGCCCCACTATTTGGCAAGCAATAGGTCACTGTTTGTGAAAGTGGTAATGATCTAATTAATAACCATTAATAAATTAATTTTAAACCTTTATTAGGGTTTTGTGAAATGCTTTAAAATTAGTTCATTAATGGTTATTAATTAATAAGTCATAACCAGTTTCACAAATCTTGAATAAGAAGATAGAAAATATAGAAATAAATCAATGAATGTGGGCCCACTATTTGTCAAGCAACAGGTCACTGTTGCCCCTTTTATTTACGTGTTATAACTGCTTATTACAGCTTTGTGAAAGTGGTTATGACCTAATCAATAACCATGAATAAATTCATTTGAAAACTTTTTTAGGGTTTTGTGAAATACTTTCGAATTAGCTTATTAATTAGATCATAGCTACTTTCACAAATGTTTAAAAAGAATATATTATATGCTATTATAAAATTCTTTTATTGACATATAAAGCCCTACATGGGCTCGCCTGAGTACCTGCAAGACCTTATTTCCTATTACAAGCCATCACGACTACTCAGATCACAGACTGGCTTATTAATAGTTCCTAGAATTCACAGGGCTGCAGCTGGTGGAAGAGCCTTTTCTTATAAAGCCCCCAAAGCATTGGCAGCAGATCCAGGGGTCTATGGACACAGGGAATTATAGTAAACCGAGACGCTGGTGCTGTCGTCCCACTGCTCGCACGCGGTCACTCAGGTTTGTGGACGGTGGAGTGGAGGGATGCCGAACTGTTTCAGAGTGCTCTCGTGTCTGTGTGTCCTTCTGGTTCTCTCCTGTTAGTTAAGCTGTCATAGTCAGACCTGCCGTAGTCGTTAGCCACTCTCTGGAAATGTTCACATCCCCATTTTTACATACAAACAAACAGAATAAAACTAATTCCCTCTCCCTGCCTTTTTTCCGCGTATACGACCGCCCACCTGTCCAGCTGGACACTGAAGGACGACTGACTGTTGAGCTCTCCTGCTGCCCACTTCAGACCAGCTGCCCACGCCCCAGCTACCGCCACCTGCCTTGGACTAGCTGCCCACCCTACTCTGATGTTTTCATGGACTCCTGGCTATTACTACTACCAATACTACTGCTATTAATATTAGTAGTATAATCACTTGTAGGTAGTTTGACCAGAGGAGGAAGGGTCCCCCCTTTTGAGCCTTGGTTCCTCCCAAGGTTTCTTCCTCAGCTCTGAGGGAGGTTCTCCTGGCCACTGTCACACCTGGTTTGCTCACCTGGGACTTTTACATTCTTGTTAAAACTTTGTCTTTTCTGGATTTTTGTGAAGCTGCTTTGTGACAACATCAGTTGTAAAAAGCGCTACAAATAAATTTGATTTGATTTGAGGGTTAGGATTAGGTTTTGGGTTGAGGTTAAGGTTAGAGTTAAGATTACAGCCAGGATGAGGGTTAGGATTAGGACCAGGGTGAGGGTAAGGATTAGGTTTTGGGTTGAGGTTAAGGTTAGGGTTAGGATTAGGGCTAGGGTGAGGGTAAGGATTAGGTTTTGGGTTGAGATTAAGGTTAGGGTTAGGATTAGGGCTAGGGTGAGGGTTAGGATTTGGGTTGAGGTTAAGGTTAGGGTTAGAATTAGGGCTAGGGTGAGGGTTAAGATTTGGGTTGAGGTTAAGGTTAGGTTTAGAATTAGGGCTAGGGTGAGGGTTAAGATTTGGGTTGAGGTTAAGGTTAGGGTTAGAATTAGGGCCAGGGTGAGGGTTAGGATTTGGGTTGAGGTTAAGGTTAGGGTTAGAATTAGGGCTAGGGTGAGGGTTAAGATTTGGGTTGAGGTTAAGGTTAGGGTTAGAATTAGGGCCAGGGTGAGGGTTAGGATTTGGGTTGAGGTTAAGGTTAGGGTTAGAATTAGGGCTAGGGTGATGGTTAGGATTTGGGTTGAGGTTAAGGTTAGGGTTAGAATTAGGGCTAGGGTGAGGGTTAAGATTTGGGTTGAGGTTAAGGTTAGAATTAGGGCTAGGGTGAGGGTTAGGATTTGGGTTGAGGTTAAGGTTAGGGTTAGAATTAGGGCTAGGGTGAGGGTTAAGATTTGGGTTGAGGTTAAGGTTAGGGTTAGAATTAGGGCCAGGGTGAGGGTTAGGATTTGGGTTGAGGTTAAGGTTAGGGTTAGAATTAGGGCTAGGGTGAGGGTTAAGATTTGGGTTGAGGTTAAGGTTAGGGTTAGAATTAGGGCCAGGGTGAGGGTTAGGATTTGGGTTGAGGTTAAGGTTAGGGTTAGAATTAGGGCTAGGGTGATGGTTAAAATTTGGGTTGAGGTTAAGGTTAGAATTAGGGCTAGGGTGAGGGTTAAGATTTGGGTTGAGGTTAAGGTTAGAATTAGGGCTAGGGTGAGGGTTAGGATTTGGGTTGAGGTTAAGGTTAGGGTTAGAATTAGGGCTAGGGTGAGGGTTAAGATTTGGGTTGAGGTTAAGGTTAGGGTTAGAATTAGGGCCAGGGTGAGGGTTAGGATTTGGGTTGAGGTTAAGGTTAGGGTTAGAATTAGGGCTAGGGTGATGGTTAAAATTTGGGTTGAGGTTAAGGTTAGGGTTAGAATTAGGGCTAGGGTGAGGGTTAAGATTTGGGTTGAGGTTAAGGTTAGAATTAGGGCTAGGGTGAGGGTTAGGATTTGGGTTGAGGTTAAGGTTAGGGTTAGAATTAGGGCTAGGGTGAGGGTTAAGATTTGGGTTGAGGTTAAGGTTAGGGTTAGAATTAGGGCCAGGGTGAGGGTTAGGATTTGGGTTGAGGTTAAGGTTAGGGTTAGAATTAGGGCTAGGGTGAGGGTTAAGATTTGGGTTGAGGTTAAGGTTAGGGTTAGAATTAGGGCCAGGGTGAGGGTTAGGATTTGGGTTGAGGTTAAGGTTAGGGTTAGAATTAGGGCTAGGGTGAGGGTTAAGATTTGGGTTGAGGTTAAGGTTAGGGTTAGAATTAGGGCTAGGGTGAGGGTTAGGATTTGGGTTGAGGTTAAGGTTAGGGTTAGAATTAGGGCTAGGGTGATGGTTAAAATTTGGGTTGAGGTTAAGGTTAGGGTTAGAATTAGGGCTAGGGTGAGGGTTAAGATTTGGGTTGAGGTTAAGGTTAGGGTTAGAATTAGGGCTAGGGTGATGGTTAAAATTTGGGTTGAGGTTAAGGTTAGGGTTAGAATTAGGGCCAGGGTGAGGGTTAGGATTTGGGTTGAGGTTAAGGTTAGGGTTAGAATTAGGGCTAGGGTGATGGTTAAAATTTGGGTTGAGGTTAAGGTTAGGGTTAGAATTAGGGCTAGGGTGAGGGTTAAGATTTGGGTTGAGGTTAAGGTTAGAATTAGGGCTAGGGTGAGGGTTAGGATTTGGGTTGAGGTTAAGGTTAGGGTTAGAATTAGGGCTAGGGTGAGGGTTAGGATTTGGGTTGAGGTTAGGGTTAGGGTTAGAATTAGGGCTAGGGTGAGGGTTAAGATTTGGGTTAGGGTTAAGGTTAGGGTTAGGATTAGGGCTAGGGTGAGGGTTAGGATTAGAAGTAGGGTAAGGTTGGTAAAGTTAGGTTTTGCATAATAGGTGTAACATTAACAACACATCTACTTAACGTAAGTAATGTATCTACAAGGTCTTTAGTTCAGTGTATTCAGACGCTTCACTGCTGCTGCTTCACTGATATGTTGTTGATGTGTTACTGATAAAGGACCACTCTAAAGAAAGCGTTACCAATATTTACACAGTACATTAGACTCCTGTTTCAAAACGAAAATTCAGTTTTCTGTGACATGGGCACTTTGAAAAGCTCCATACCGTATGGCGCGGGTGAAAGAAGAGAAGACGGGACAGGGCGGGATGTCCGCTGGTTTCCTTTTGGCCCAGTAATAGGAGGCGAAAGCTCCAGCGATGGTGCACTGTCCCAGAGCGATGGTGAAGTTCACCAGCCAGAGGAAGACCAGCAGGTTGCTGAGCTGCAGGATGAAGATGTAGCGATGATACGCGCTCTCACCTCCGTAAAACGCAAACAGGCACTGAGCTCCAGGACACTGCTTAGTGATGTTGGTGCTGTTGAAGGTCTGACAGTGATGAGAGAACACATACAGCACACAGCATCAACAAAACATTATTCCTAATAAATACATTAGTTATAAAACATTTTGTCACACAATTTCTAATAACACAGAATATTAAACATTATACAATACAGTATAAAATTATTGTTTAAAATGACATTTTTCCTCTTTTTATTAACTTTTTCCCTCAGGGATGAATGAAGTTTATCCAACTCAGTTCAGTTTAAGCCTTATGTTTCATGTTTTGTATGATTTGATTGACACTTGTTTATTTTACTAGTTAAAGCATTGCATAATTAGCTTGGTTTAAATAAATACAATAATTATACACGTAGGAAATGGACTGTGATACTGTGTGTGCCATCATGGGTCACCATGACAACACAAATATAGCCATTTTCTTTACCATCCAAAAGCCACAATGAACATAAACAAGTCTTCGGAGTTTTATATGGAATTGGTTGATGTTGATAAAATAGCAGAAAATCCGATTTTTTTTTGAGGGACTACTGTGCCTCACAACGCCCTTCTTATACCCCTAATGGATTTTAATAACATGTTTTAGGTCAAAATCTTCTCACAACAATCATAAAACAATGTCTCAGGCATCAGAAAGCATTCAAAACCATTTCATGCAGTAACTTTCTGGGAGGGAGCTTTTAGAGGTGGACGTCTGGTTCCTATCACCACCACTGTGATTAATTCTGACTCAGTAAGATTGGTGCAATTCCCCTTTAAAATAAGCCAATAATGCAAATTCTTTTCACTATTAAAGGACACATACACCATATATTCAGCAATATCCAGACACCCTTTGCAATGAGTGAATTCAGCTGCACTCATTGCTGACACAGG
>NC_051229.1:5467488-5499988 GCF_015220715.1 Pygocentrus nattereri
TTCTGCAGAAGTCAGGACCCCCATGGACCCCCATGGTGGTGGTGTGTTAGTGTGTGCTGCGCTGGTCTGAGTGGATCAGACACAGCAGGGCTGCTGGTCATACATTAAATAAATCATCTAGAAGTGTAAACTGTATTCTGTTGTTATCAGAAGGCTACACCAGTAGTGATGAAGATGGATAGTAACCGAGGGGTTCCCCTCAATATTTTTGAATGAGCCTCAAATACATTTAGGGATGAGGGCAGAAGAGTCAGGGCAGCGATGAATATTACTGAATAAATAAATAAATAATAATATAATATTACTGTACAAATACATAATTCTGCAATACTGTAAAACAATGCATGCTTTCGGAATAATACTATGCTTATTAAGACAAAAAGCAAAAGTTAATTAGTGAAATTTAATGTATTTGCAACTCTACATGATTTGGGTTACAACTGTCCCTAATTGTGAATGATACACTATTTTGCCAAAAGTCTTCATCCACCCATCCAAATCATTAACTTCAGGTGTTCCAATCACTTCCATGGCCACAGGTGTATTAAACCAAGCCCCTTGGTTCATTAGTGAAAGAATGGGTCGCTCTCAGAAGCTCAGTGAATTCCAGCGTGGTACTGTGATCGGACGCCACCTGTGCAAGGTGAGCTTCATGGAATGGAATGGCTTCATGGAATGGAACCAATGGCAATGGTTTCCATGGCCAGTCAGCTGCATCCAAGCCTTACATCACCAAGCGCAATGCAAAGCGTGGAATGCAGTGGAGTAAAGCGCCGCCACTGGACTCTAGAGCAGTGGAGACGTGTCCTCTGGAGTGACCAATCACGCTTCTCTGTCTGGAAATCTTGTTCCAACATGACTGCGCACCAGTGCACAAAGCAGGTCCATAAAGACGTGGATGAGCCAGTTTGGTGTGGAACAACTTGACTGGCCTGCTCAGAGTCCTGACCTCAACCCGATAGAACACCTTTGGGATGAATTAGAGTGGAGACTGCGAGCCAGGCCTTCTCGTCCAGCATCAGTGTCTGACCTCACAAGTGTGCTTCTGGAAGAACGGTCAAAAATCCCCATAAACACACTCCTAACCCTTGTGGAAAGCCTTCCCAGAAGAGTTGAAGCTGTTATAGCTGCAAAGGGTGGGCCGACATCATATTAAACCCTATAGATTAAGAATGGGATGTCACTCAAGTTCATATGCGTGTGAAGCCAGATGAGTGAATACTTTTGGCAATATAGTGTATATTATATGTAACCATCTTGGAATGATAGGCATAAGTAGCAGACAGAGGTACGTTTGATATATATATAAAAATGTAGTTGATCTAGTCCGAATAGTCTCTGACTGATAACTGAGAGAAGAGTAACTGAGAGAAATGCAGAAAGTGTTGGAACCTTCTCCAGTCTCCCCTAGAAAAGGACGATTTTTAATACAATATTTTTGCTAAATTATTAAGTGGAATAACAGACTTGAACAAGATAAAATGAAATCAGTAAAATAATCTTACAATATTGTTACAATAATCCTGAACTGAGAAATATTAGACAGATTAGATATGTGTGTCTGATCTGTGTCATTTTCCTGTATGACTTTAAATCAACACTCATAATTTCTTCTATTACTGTTAAGCTTTATCACCTTTCTGTAAAGCACTTTGAGCTGCCGTCAGGTGTTTTTTCATTTGCCAAGATGTCATTTTTTGGCAACACACGGTTAGAAATAAAGGATCTGTTCAGGTACATAATTCACTCATCAAGGTACAAACAGTGTAAATGTTCCCTCAAAGGTCCAGCAGTGGGTTTAAGGTCTGATTGTGAACCTTAAATCAGTTCCTCCAGGTGAAAAGTTGGTATTTGTTCCTTTTCATAACCGAATGATTTAAAACAGAGCAGTAGAGTAAAAGCCTGGAGGCGAGGCGGGGCGTGTGGAGTCAGTACAGCATAGAACAGATCATTTCAGTGGATTATGGTTCAGTTACGTTCCCTGACTAAAGGTACTGAGATGCACCCTTGACGGGACCACCCCTGGGCCAGGGTCATACCTTTCTTTCTGAGTGTGTGTATGCAGATATTATTGAGTAAGAAAGATGGAATAACGCTTTCTTACATCACAACCCAGTACCAAGAGTTGGCGTAGTCCTCTACGACTTTCATACCCAACTGTTTGGCATCTAGTATACCTGTTATACCACTGAGAGAGAGAGACAGAGAGAGAGAGAGACAGAGAAAACAACAACCAAAGGTTAATTAACTGCCACGAAAACAACCTACTACACAAACTATGCTTAATTAAGCAACTATCAGATGCCATTATTGCAATTACTCAGAATAAAAAATGATGCATTTAGTTTTAGTGAACTTCAACAAACATTTGTTGCTGCTTACAGCAGATTAAATTCATATTAATTACTGTTCTTTGCTCTATCCAGCAGTTTCATGCATTTTCATTAGTTGAGTGCGCTCTGATGATCTGAAACTCTGGTGGATTCGATCAGTTCTGGGTGCTGCCAGACTGACAGTATGAAGCAGACGGCATTCAAATGAGAGGAAAGCTGCTCTCCAGTAACCTCGCTAATCACAGCCTAGAGTACGGTGAGAGGAAAAAGCTACTAAAGAGAATGATAGTAGTTGCAAATGTAGTCTTTAAAAAAACTGCATATATATATGTACACATAAATAAAATTGGGGGAACCCAAGCACCTCTGCTATGGCATTGGCCTGCTTGTCCAGTCTATGTGAACTGTAAGAGCAGTCAGTGGAGGACTGCTGTGACTCACTTGGCTGCGTCTCTGAGTTCAGTCACACTCCGTGCCGTGTCCAGTGCGTCTTTGAAGGCAGTTTTATTGGCCACCGTTAACGTCCCATTTCTGGTGATGAAGTCTGGAAAGCAGCGCTGCAGAACTGAGGATAAAATAAAGACAGTAGATGTTCAAAGAATATATTTTCCAGAAACTTGGCTATAAAAGTAACTAGCAGTCACTAATTAGCATGACATCATTTGTTTCAAGCTAACTGCTGGCTGTCTGCTTTTTACGATGCCGTTTTAGGGCCAAAAAAAGAAAAAGTCATAATAGTTTGAGAAAAAAAAGTCGTAGAATTACAACATTAAACTGGCATTAATGCCAGGAAAGGTCGCAATATTGTGGCCAAAGGCTTTGAAAAGGAAAAGCAGCTCCTCCTGGTGTTAAACGAGGGGCGTTGAGTTGGCGGAGCTGCACTTTCATAACGATTCACCCATAAGGAGACACTCAGCCTCCCCGTCTCTCCTGCACATCAGCACCAGCCTGGCATTAGTGTAAGAACCGGCTGAGCAGGAAACTGTTTATCTAGAATAAAGAGCTGGACGGACTCGGAGGAAACCGTCTGTCTGTGTTGTTGAAGGAGAATCTCAGGCAGGGTGTTCTACACGGCTACCGGGGGCAACATCTCCCCCCATTCAAAGAGGGCATGAAGTTTCACAGACGGTGAGAATGAAGATCAAAATGATCCACAGAGAGACGGGAGTGAGTGGAGCTCCGGCACCAGTACAGCAACCGAGACCCCATGGCAGCCCCCCTACAGTTAGACCACTTTATCCTCCAAATATTATGACTTTATTCTTGAAGTCCTGAAGTACTGTTGTTATTTTTATTGACAGTGGCCCTAAAACATTCCTCACAAAAGAAGCCCTGCATTACATGGTCTAATAATGGGGAACCATCAGCCACGCCCACACATTAAAACATCCTGAGATTTCACCTTGTTTGGCTCCACCCATTCAATCAGTATCCCTTCAGTAACAAACCATTCATACTTCAGACTACCATTCAAAAGTTTGGGATCACCTGTCCATTCCATTATATTCCATTCTGGTCCACTTCAAGGTCAACACATCTAAGAACAAACTTCTATTAAATGGAATAGAACAGAATGGAATCCATTAGAATCCATTTAATTACATACTATTGCACCATACTGCATTCCAGTCCAGTCCAGTCCGGTCTAGTCTAGTCCATGGTCTATATATTTAAGTCTTTTGGTAACAGCAAGAACCTATTAAATGGAATAGAATTGGAACTGGAATCAATTCCATTCCATTCCACTGTATTCCATTCCGGTGCAGTCCAGTCCAATCCAGCTCAATCCATGGTCTATATGTTTAGGTATTTTGGTAACAAGAAGTTTTTAGATGGTATGGAATGGAATTTAATCTATTCCACTGCTTTATATTCCTTTTCATTCCAGTCCAGTCCACTCCAGTGCCAGTTCAATTTAACACTTTAATGTTTTCACCAAAAGACTTCAATTCTATTCCATTTCATGGTCTCATCAGAATATTCTGGCCCGAGAAAAACTGGCCGGAGATGTGGCTCCCACTTGGAGCAAAGAGAGACTAAAACAAAGGTACAATTCATGGGATTCAAGCCAGAAATATCCAGCCAAATGCAACTCTGTGATCAGAAACTGACCACTGCTGAAGGACCACAGCAGGTCATATATATGACATGTGCTCCTGCCTCATTGGAGTGTCAACCTGAAAGCATGCTGGCCCTTCATGGATATCATTTGATGCCCCCTGGGTTAGAGGAGAGCTAATAATTTTGCATCAACAGATGGGCAACACACTCATAGGAGTTTCTAATAAAGTGGCCAGGGAGAGTACACAGTGTAAAATCCCCAGCAACCCTGCTACCCATGATACACCACACTCATTACCATGTCAGCGTCACTGCTGTGCTAAAAATAGACCATTACTCATATAATTTTAAAAGAGCTGCACTGGCTGCCTGTATCAGTCAGGATGGATTTTAAAGTTCTGCTCCTAGTTTTTTAAGGCTCTAAATGACCTAAAAGCACCACTTACATCACAGAGTGTCTGTCTGTTTATGTCCCCGCACATGATCTAAGACCTGCAGACACTGACCTTCTACAAAACCCTTCTGTAAAATACAGAAAACATGGAGAGACTCGATCAGTTATTCAGCTTCAGAACTGTGGAGCTCTGCTCCTTTTATTTAGACAGTCAAGCTCAGCGCTCACTTTTAAGAAGCATCGAAAATGTATCACTTTAATTTACCATTCAATTAAAACTCTACATCTTTAAATTTGATCTGGGTCATTTTCTTATATGAATCTAAATTAAAACTTTCCTGTATCACTGTTAAGCTTTATCACTTGTCTGTAAAGCACTTTGAGCTGTCACCGGCAAGAAAAATGCTTTATAAAAAAAATATATTATTATAACATCTGGTCTTTGGTCCAGTCTCTTTCCAGTGAGGGATGAGGTAGAGAGGGTGCTAATAAACTGTTCACAGTAGATGGGCTGTAGTCTGTAATGTAAAGTGCATCGACTATATACGTAACATTCTGACCACCTCCTTGTTTCTGCACTCATTGTCCACTTCATCAGCTCCACTTACTGTATAGCTGCTCTCTGTAGTTCTACAGTTACAGACTGTAGTCCATCTGTTTCTCTGATACTCTGTTACCCTGTTCTTCAGTGGTCAGGACCCCCATGGACCCTCACAGAGCAGGTACTATTTGGGTGGTGGATCATTCTCAGCACTGCAGTAACACTAGTGTGTGCTGTGCTGGTGCGAGCGGATCAGACACAGCAGTACTGCTGGAGTTTTTAAACATTGTGTCCACTCACTGTCCACTCTATTAGACACTCCAACTTTGTTGGTCCACCTTGTAGATGTAAAGTCAGAGACGACAGCTCATCTGCTGCTGCACAGTTTGTGTTGGTCATCCTCTAGTCCTTCATCAGTGGTCACAGGACACTGTTGACTGGATATTTTTGGTTGGTTGACTGTTCTCAGTCCAGCAGTGACACTGAGGTGTTTAGAAACTCCAGCAGCACTGCTGTGTCTGATCCACTCAGACCAGCGCAACACACACTAACACACCACCACCACATCAGTGTTACTGCAGTGCTGACAATGACCCATCACCCAAATAGTACCTGCTCTGTGAGGGTCCATGGGGGTCCTGACCACTGAAGAACAGGGTAACAGAGTATCAGAGAAACAGATGGACTACAGTCTGTAACTGTAGAACTACAGAGACCAGCTATACAGTAAGTGGAGCTGATAAGATGGACAGTGAGCGTAGAAACAAGGAGGTGGTCATCATGTTACGCCTAATTGGAGTATGTCAGGTGTTGGTACAGTGATGATCAGTGAGTGTAGGTACAAAATAGGTGTTTCTAATAATCTGGCAAGTACATATATAGTGTATTTCCTGCGTTAGAAACGCTCCATGAAAGCTAGCAGACGATCTTTCACCAGCAGCTGTAATCATTAGATTAGAAATTCATGTACTCATTACAGTGGTACACGGGTAGCAAATCATGCACACTGTGATCTTATTAGAGGGAGATAAATGTTTCTGATGCGAGGCAGGGAGCTGCAGCAGTTATGAAGAGAGTGCAGTGGAAGCTGAGAGATGAGCCTCGATTGCATCAGACACAGAGCTCTGCTGTGTTTAACTTAAGCTAACTGATAGAGACAGACTATTTCTTACTCAAGGATCTGCGTAATTCGCATGGGCCCTAATAAAAATCTTGACCTACAGCCAGGCAATGTGATCATATAGTTTCATTATCATGATAAATCATAATACGGGACAAAAATTAGGCCCATGGGAGAGCTGCAAGGTGAAAACACCTGCAGGAACATAAAGACTTATCTCACAGTTGCCGAAAGCAAAACTCGTTTCTATCATGGGTGTCTGCATGATCATAAAAAGGACATAATTAGACCAGAATGCTATGCACATAAGAAGGAGCTAGCCCGTCAAGAGCATAAAAACAAATAAAAGATCTTCAAATTGGATCCTGTAATAGACAGGGAGCCAGTGAAGAGGGGATAAAACAGAGATAATGTGGCCCCATGTAAATTGAAAAGATGACAAGCCCTAATGTTGAACCTTGGGGGACTCCACAGCCAATGGTGGCAAAAGATGAAAAACAACTGCCAGCATTCACTTAGAATGTCCTACAAGACAGGTAAGACTTAAACCAGTCTAGAACCTTCCAACTCTGTGCTCTAAAAAGAACATGTGAACAAAAAGGCAGCCTGTAAACAACAAAAACCTGCTATAGTAACTGTATAAACTAATAAAAAGTAGCTGTTTTTCCCTCCTGTTCCTTCTGAAGCCTTTACTGCATTTCCGTTTTTTTCTCACTACAAAACAAAAGTAATTTTTTAACTTTTACCTTTAGAAATGAAAGTTTTCAGTCATCATGGTAAACTCTGTATACTTTTTTTCAAAATGTTGCTCTAACTTGTTCACAAACCTCAGATAAAACTATATATAATGATCTCGTCAGTGCAGTAGATTATTTACAGTACAGTTTTTTAAATGTTATTAACACATTTTCTTAACTGTTGCTATGACACTGCAACTGTAGACGTAGCTTTTAAATGGTAAGAAGTGCCACCAGTGGATCTCTTGGAAAAAACTTATTTCCACCTACGGCAATGCCATAAATATGTTTAACAATTCAACTTGAAAGTAACTGAAAGTATCATTTAAAAGCAAAATGCAACACTGATGGTATGATATATATGATATATACACCCATTAGTTGGAACATGCAGCCACTGTTGCTCTCACTGGACATCAGTTATGAAAATTGGAAACTGCGTTCACTCTTTGTGGAAATCGTGTGATTTTCATGTTCAGATTCTGACGACACTTTTACTGAATTACTCACAACAATAAATACATTCTGACCTACCTCTACACAATAATGCAGTTAATCACAATTAATGACTGTCAAACCTAGTTATGAAGTATGTGGTGTATCAGGGATAAGTATTGTGATGCTACATTCTTGACATGTCATGCAGCCTGAGCCAGAAGTGAATGTGTTGGGGCATTCCGTCTCGGGAAGCTTTAGTTTGTGTTTGACAGGCAGTAAGAATATACACATCATCCAGCAGAGCTAAAGTGCTCTTTAAGCTCAGGAGTAATAACTCAAAACCACAGTCTGATTCAGAACCACAGTCCATCAGAGTGCAGTGGACTGATGAATATTTAGAGATGGGGTATGGCCACACACACACACACACAAACAAACACACACACACACACACACACTGAGCAGTGTTATTTTAGAAACTGCACTTACATGGTCTGCTGGGCACTATCATTGATGGACAGTCCTCGTCTCGCAGGACCTGCGCTACAGGCTGAGAGAGAGAGACAGAAGAGGAGAGAGGGAGAGAGGCAGTCAGTAATAAACTCCTCAGTCCGATCCCAATCTTGACCTTTGTCAGGACTATATATGTGTGTGTGTGTGTGTATATATATATGTACACACACACACACACACACACACACACACACACACACACACACACACATACACACATTTTCTAAGCCGCTTGTCCCTCAGGGTCCCTATCCCAGCTGTCATTGGGCAGAAGGCAGGATACACCCTGGACAGGTCACCAGTCCATTGCAGGGCTATATATGTGTGTATATATATATATATATATATATATATATATATATACACACACACTGTGGTTTTGTATGAATATACCCATGGTAAAAAATTTGGATTGTGAAACCACGTCACAAAGGTTGTAGGACTTGCTTAAAATATTAGGCACAACTCCAAAGTCCCAAGAGTGGAAATACTATTCACAAATAAATCAAGACTGGGAGCAACTCTGTGTGCCACTATGTTTCCCTATCACTATATAAAAGATGCAAGAGGCTTTTTTTAGTGTAGGTTTGCTCACTCAGAGAAATTTGGCGTGGTTAGTGCCCATAACAGATAATCAAACTGTTTAACAGTAACAATAAAACAGGCTCCTGAGCAGAGCAACCGTCTAAGTGTTGGCTCTGTCATCAGGAGATCGCGAGTTCGAGCCCTGGCGATGTTACAGACGTCCGTGGCCTCGCTCTCTGGGTGGGTTGAATGGCCCCCCAGCACCCAGCACAATTCTAGTCAGCAAAGGCGTCTGTTAGCTGACGTAACAGATCTTTCCTTCCTTCCGCTCTCCAATGATGTTGTGTTAGCAGCAGCTCGAAAAGATGCGGTGGTGCTTCACAGGTCTCGGAGGAAGCCGGGGGTAGCCTTCGCCTTCCTAGCGCTGGTGGTGTCGTGTGGCTGGGGAAGTCCTAACTTGTGGGTGAAATTAAAGACAGCTAAATTGGAGACAAAATTAGGGGACCCCCCCCCCCCCCGCAAAAAAAAAGTAATAAAACACGTCTTATGTATTAAATACATTCTTATTCAGGTGCTTACTTGTTCAAAAATATAATGTGTGAGACAAACTGAAAAAAAAAAACAGTTCTTTACATATCAAATAAATGCAGCAGCCACCTTCATAAACCACTTTATTAAACAAGAAAAGCAGACTGAACAACACAAGTATCCCAGGATTTGTTTGACCTTAAAGGGTTAATATTTACTGAACTACTGACTTTGCTCTGCTAAGAAGTTGGTGCTGTGAGAGTCGTGTAGCGGCAGCTGCTTTAGTTTCTCTCCTGAATATTTATTGTAATGTTCATGCTTTGTGGCATGTCTATTGAATTTATGACAGTCTTTTGACATATGAGGCAGACACATTTGCTGTGGCTACTGATGGAAAAAGTATTTAAATTTCCATCTCACCAAAGACGCCAGCTCTCAGTGCTCATTCTGTGATTTATGACCGCAGTCTGGACTGAGTGCCATTCCGTAAATTAAGCTGCTGGTCTAGCCAGAGAAGTTAGGCTCTTAAACTTTAGCTAACTTCATTACCACAGTGTGGCACAGTACACTGTAATTATACAGTACTACTACCACCATCAGGTGAAAGGAAGAACTGCAGCATACTGACTGGTGGGCCAAATAAACCGATCAGGCGTAACGTTCTGACCACCTCCTTGTTTCTACACTCACTGTCCATCTTATCAGCTCCACTTACTGTATAGCTGCACTTTGTAGTTCTACAGTTACAGACTGTAGTCCATCTGTTTCTCTGATACTTTGTTACCCTGTTCTTCAGTGGTCAGGACCCCCATGGACCCTCACAGAGCAGGTACAATTTGGGTGGTGGGTCATTCTCAGCACTGCAGTAACACTGACATGGTGGAGGTGTATGATTGTGTTGCGCTGGTACGAGTGGATCAGACACAGCAGTGCTGCTGGAGTTTTTAAACACTGTGTCCACTCACTGTCCACTCTATTAGACACTCCCTTGTCAGTCCACCTTGTAGATGTAAAGTCAGAGACGACAGCTCATCTGCTGCTGCACAGTTTGTGTTGGTCATCCTCTAGTCCTTCATCTGCGGTCACAGGATTTTTGGTTGGTGGGCTATTCTCAGTCCAGCAGTTCACAGAGGTGTTTAAAAACTCCAGCTGCACTGCTGTGTCTGATCCACTCGTACCAGCGCAACACAATCATACACCTCCACCATGTCAGTGTTACTGCAGTGCTGAGAATGACCCACCACCCAAATTGTACCTGCTCTGTGAGGGTCCATGGTTCCTGTCACCACCACTGTAAAGAAATCGCTACGTTTCTCTACAACCTCACATCAAACCTCTCTGAATGACTGTTTTCACCTCAACCACTGAACTAGGCAATTTTATTTGTTTAAATTGGTGGAATTCTCCTTTAACTGTTACTGCATTGCTGAAACCGCACACAGTCTTCAGTCCTTCACGCAGTCTTCAGCTGTCAGGATTCAATACGTCTCTATCGTCCTCACACCAGAAAAAGGCATCATAACATCTTAAAAAACCAGTCAGTCACATACACCCGCCAGGTTTGAGCATATTTCTCTGTAAGTGGCCTAACGGTGGGAATATCCCTGAGAGAGGGGCGCTGAGAACCGAAGCTAAAAGCTAAAAACACCCAGAGGCGGTTCAGCAGCCAAAAAAAGCAGCTCTAACACGTCAAAAGCGCAGATGCTGACAGCGGGATCCTTATTTCTACTACGCTGCCATGGCTCATTCTTCTGGTTTGCGTCTCTGAGGTGCAGAAAAAAGAAGACTCGGTGACAGACTCCTCAAAACACACGCAGGCTTCCCGACTGAAAGCCTGAAGGAAATTCGGCCTACTGTTCTTTCTTTAAGAAGGACAAAAAATTCCTTGAACTTTCAGAGGCCAGAGTCGGCTAAAGGAGATTGAATGTTCTTGTAAAGTTGCACGGCTGCAGTGTCCTTTATTTGACAAACGAGAGAAGAGGACTGATAATTACTGAATGAGAAGCGCACTGATAAAAGCCTGCTTGCTCTCAGGATTAAACAGATCATTTAAGGTCGATTTAAGGTCGGGTGATGTTCATTTTCCTGATAGGTACTTTTTCAGTGTCCCTGTAGGTGGCATTTTTTCATCATATTTAAAGATATAAATACATCAAAAATTATAAATGGAAAGGAAAATATGAAGTCTACAGGTCTGATTTTTTTATTTGGTCATGCAGCTGTGGCAAATAGTTTCCTGTAAAAAACAATGACATTGCTTTTTATAGAACAGAAAAAAACTATAAAATACACCAATATTTAATAAATAATTTAATGTCAAAGTAATAAAAATAATCAAAAATCCTTTAGGATTCCATAGTAAACTCTTAGCAATCACCTGGAATAATGCAGCAATGGCCAAGCAACACCATAGCAACCACCTGCCATGTCATAGCAATTGCCAAGTAACATTTTAGCAACCACCTGGGATAACGCAACATTGGCCGAGCAACACCTTAACAATCACCTGGGATAACACAGCAATATCCTAGCAACACCTTAGCAACCAATTGGGATAACGCAGCAATGGCCAAGCAACACCTTAGCAAGCCCTTGGGATTCCACAGCAATGGCCAAGCAGCAACACCTTAGCAACCACCTGGGATAATGCAGCAATGGCCAGGCAACACCTTAGCAACCACCTGTGATAAGGCAACAATGGTGTAGCAACACCTTGGCAACCATCTGGAATAACGCAGTAATGGCTGAGCAACCACCTGGCATACCATAGCAATAGCCTAGCAACACCTTAGCAACCACCTGGGATTCCACTGTTTTCTCAAGATTTTGAGTTATTTACCTCTTTATCTTGACATAACTGCACCACCAGTGCCACTGACCAATACAGCTTGTCAAAGTCCACTGATATATAAAAGTTAAACTAAAATGGATGTTATGTAAGAGCCACCAGCAGCTAAATGCCCCTGAGAGGCAGTGATTTTTCCTGATTGGAGGGTTCATTCAGTTTGATTCTATGTTAAACATGCATAATTATCAAAATCATCCAAATAACATTGCTGGTCAGTCTGTGGAAATTGCAACAATAATATTGTCAAATCACCAAATTGTCAAAACAGTGATTACCTTCTTGGGGTTGTTGAAGCCTGGTTTGCAGAACTGTTTGTAGTACTCCCAGTGGCTTTTGTTGAACCTGTACTGTAGCTGCATGTCCGTGTAGGTGGCGAAGCGGTCCGGACAGTTCGAAACACACATCTGCAGCAGGAGGAAGGAACTGCTGAAGTTTTAAGGTGACTGGAAACTTTATTAGAAACCCCACTGTTGAAGCTCCACCTTTGAGGTGTATACTAAGAGACTGTAGCTCATCTGCTGATGCACAGTTTGTGTGATCTAGCTCCCATGTGTCAAATACAAGGCCCGCGGGCCAAGCCAGGCCCATGGTACGTACCCATGGTTACGCTAAGTGAGCGAAAGCAGAGAACTCATAAACTGAGAAGGATCTGTCTGCAAAGCCGCAGAGCCACAGTTTCACGCCAGCAGTTAGGGTAACTTTAGGGTAATCAACATTTCAGTCGTTTTAATGTAGGTTTCCAATAAATTTGTGTTGGGCTAATGTTATATTTTAAGCTTGAGGCTTACACAAATTTTGGTTTGAACACATATAGAGATTCACAGGGTAAATACTACACGAACTACAGCTGATGTGGCCGACGTAAACTAGGTAGACCTAAAACTCAGTTAACTTACTCTTAATATGGGGCTTTATGTGTACACTTACATTACATGTGCAGGAACAACACTTTACCTCAAGCAGCTTAAACTGAGCATAATATTGTCTCAGAACACGACGTCTTCCTCTCGGCCTTCTTTACTAAGGACACGTGAAGGGCGTTTTCCTGAGTCCGACGTCATTTTTAAACAATTAAACACTCAAGCACTGCTCACTGCTGCTCATCTCACTGTGAATGGACTCACGTGACGCTCGTTGTCATGGTAACGTCTACTCTAAGTGGTTCTCTACGCATGCGTGTAATTTTGGATCAGATTACCTGTAGTGAGTAGTGAGTGAGTAAACACCTCAGTCTTGATCTATAATCGGAATGAATTCAATCGGATTGGCAAAGATCTTTGCATGTAAACACAGACGATGGCCAGTTGTGGTCATGACAAAATGTTTAATAAAAGTAAAACTAAAACCCAGCTGTCCCACTGATTTGTCAAGATTTGTTAATGTGGCCCTTTTAGTGGTTGAGTTTGGCCCCCCTGATCTAATGGTCAGTTTCTGACCAGAGAGCCACTCTTGTCTAGATATTTTTGAGTGGCTTATAATATCTGGAGAGCAGCAGCCCTGCGGTCAAAAACTGGCCACTGATGAAGAGCTAGAACTAGGTGAGCTAGGGTCAAACTCAAACACTAGGGCCAAATTTAAAAATCTTAACAAATCAACAGGCCAGCTGTGTTTTCATTTTATTTTTACTAAATATTTTGGCATGACCCCAACTGGGCACTGATTATAGCAAAAAAGTGTGAACACTTGAATGATTCAAAAATCAGAATAGAGGGAGCTGCTGGACAGATGGACTACAGTATGCAAATGTACACCGAAGTAGTGGAGCAATGAGGTACGGGGTGGCGCAAAAATCTGTAAGGAGACCACCTTCATTTATTTAATTTTCAGTCAAAATGACCACTGAGTACAAGTTATTCATTTTCAGTATTCAGAAAAGGCAGAATGTAAAAGTGGCACAGAGGTCGTATCTCCAAAGTTCAGTCTCAGAAGCTGGTTAGATTTGATCAAACCCATTCAGTGGTGTTGAGGTCTGGGCTCTGGGGTGGTCAGTCCATTGTCCAGCTTCTTTGTTTGGTGTGTCCGTCTCCTTTTCTCAGTGAGGTTCTTCTTGATCAGCTACACGTCCTTTCAGACCCACAGCGCTGAGTGGTCTTCTCACAGTGGAAGGATGGACAGCAACACCTGTGGATGTTTTCAGATCTGAAGCAGCTTGATCTTCTCCTCTCTCTCAGAGATGAAAGCTTTAAGTGCTGTTAATCTGATGGGGGCGGTTTTGGTGTCTACCAGGTCTCCCAGGTGGTTGTTAGGAGCCACATTTTCTCTCTTTTAACCATTTTTTAAATGAAAAATGAATAATTTGTATGTAATGGCTGTTTTGACTGGAAGTGAAATAAATGAAAGGGTGGTCTCTGACTTTGTAGGCATTTCCGATAAAGCAGACAGTGGGCGGAGTTTACATAACAAAAAGTGTGCATTACCTGAGTAGTAGGACACTGGAGATTTATTAAAACTGCAGGGCTGGCACATTTCAGTATGTTAAAGTAGAAGAGTATGGTTTTCTTTCTGTGAAAACAAAACACCCCGAATCAGCAGATATGCATGGTACTCTTAAGGAAATGTCAAGGCCTAAAATGATCCAAAACAGGGTCCTTCAGTTCAGGTCCTGGAGGACATAACACTATGCATAACACTATACAGACCCCAGTGGTTTGGCCACTGTAATATGACTGAGTCAGCTTATAAGCTAAATAAGCCTCTCATTAGCTGAATAAGCAGGTTTAGAAAAGGAATCATACTGGAGACAGCAGTGCTGTGGTTATCCAGGAGTGGAACTGGACCAACACAGACTAAACTGCAGGCCTGAGGGGCCATTTTAAAATTAAAGTGATGGTTCAACCAAAAATAAGAACAGTTTCCCTGCTTACGTCAAACGTCATTGATCAGCCGAGTGTCTAAAGTTTGCCTCTTAAGTTTTGCACTGGAGCTACGAGGCTAATGCGCATCACTGTATACTTACTTATGTGACACAGTATGACACGCTGCTATCGACAAACATGGACAAAAGTGTGTAGATAAAAAGCTAAAAGCAGTAGTAGCAGCAATCCTGAAGCCAGTATTTTGTCCGTTTGTCCATTTTCGTCTTGGCTGATCAACTATATCTGAGGTTAGAGAAGACCGTGTTTGATTTGTGACCAAACTACCACTTTAGCATTTTCCCCTGAACCTGTACAGCTAAAAATTCTATGTATATAAAAAACAACTTTGGCTAAAAACAACTGTGGCTCTAAAATTGATAGATAACACTAAATTCAGGCATACTTTAAATCCAATGTGTCAAACACAAGATCCATGGGCCAAGTTAGGCCTATTCGGCCTACATTATTTTTATTTGCTGCTAATATTAGCCCATTTCACCAAGCTGCATGACAGTTCCCAGCATGCACTGCAACGTACTGTATGCTCCCACCCCCTGCCCAACAACAATCTATGGGACAGCACCCAAAAAAATAAATGAATGAAAAGGATACCTGTGTCCAGTTCAAGCGAATAGGCAGTTTTAAAAAACAGATTTGTTGAGATTTTTTAGTTTGGCCCTTGTAGTGGACGAGTTTGACGCCCTGCGTTAAGTAATACAATTATAGCATCTCTTCACTGAGGCTCATTTTAATGGGGAATTCCAGTGATTTTTCAAAATCCCCATATATTTCAGTGGCTAAGATGTAAACAGGTTAATTCAAAGTGGTTTGGTGTGAAATGGTTGATTGTAGAGACTCAGATTTCTTTACAGTGGTGGTGATGGGAACCAGGGGTCACCATGACAACAACACAAATATGGACATTATATTTACTATCCAAAACCAGTGAACCTACACGTGTCTTCTGAGTTTTTATATGCAATATTCATAAAGGTGTGATAGTGGTAAATCCTTTAAAAATTTTGCCTCACAACGTCCTCAAACGTACGCCTCCACCATGCATGTATTTTTTTTATTTGCTGTTGTCGAGACAAAACCTTGTATCTCCATTTTTGTTGTTTTTCAGTTTTTGACATAATTTGAAAATGCTTGTTATGCTTTATAATATTTGTAAATTTCATGATGAACGGACCCAAAGAAACTGTGCAAAAGGACTTGGAAAGACGTCCGGTTCCAGTGACTTACATTAAAAGTAAAGTATATTTTTTCCTTCTCCTGTAAAGTGACCATTTTGGAGAGGTCAACAGCGAATTATGCTTTAGATTAAAATATTAAAACTATCACAAAACAATATCTCAGGCATCAGGCAGTGTATTCATAACCTTTTAGGGTGAGGGAACTTTTAGAGGTCTGGTTCCTATCACCTCCACTTTGAACAATTCTGACTCAGTAAGTTTCTCTAAAACAGAGCATTTCAAACCAAACCACTGCAAACGACTCTGTTTACATCTTCACCATTAAATTACACAGAAATGTATTAAATGTCAGTGCAATTTCTTTTTAAGTGCACTGTATGCGGTTTGCCAGTAGGGGTCGGTAAAGTCAAGCAGAAAATAAGTGCTACTGAAACCAACAGAGTTTAAGAATATTTATCTTTGAAAATAATACAGTCACGTTGCTTGGGCACAATAATTATCATTTCCATAACACATTTGACAGATTTCCAAAAAACAGAGATCATCTGATTAATGAGAACGACTCCTTTTTCAACGAATTACCGAAGTAACACACAATCCTGTTGCATCTTCGTTATACTAAAACTTGAGCTTTTACCATTCTATAGACAGAGGACTGAATTAAATGCATGTGTCACTACGTGACCCCCCTAAGCGTAATCCTTTAAGCCTCCGAGGGTAACACATCCCCCAATTATGAAACGCATGGATCCAGCAGTCTCCAATCCGCCACAGAGTAAACAGCTCTCCCTCCATGGCCGTGCATAACAAACACTCTTATCAGCGTTCCCCAGCTCCGCTAATGAGCAACTTTTCATCCTCCCTAAGGTTACGTGCTGCCAATCACCTCCAGCTCCACAAAGAATGGCTCAGTACAAAAAAAGGGTTTATAGTGTGGGGGGTCCTTCAGATGTTCAGAACTTCTTGTATTATTTTGGTGGTATAGGTGTGGCCAGCACCAGCTAGATTAACCCCTTTAATTGGCAGGATTATTACATCCCTAAGGTTTATTATGTAGGAACTGGATTGTTATTATATAGGACTGGGTTATTCTTTAAGGGGCAGTCCGGCCTACAAGTAGAGTTTAATATGGTTTTTGTCATGTTATGTCTCATCTACGGAGCCCTGCTGGTGATACTTGGTATAAATAAAAATAATGAGTGGCCACACTGTATAAACTCGTGGGAACAAGCGTTGCCACTACTTAGTGAGGCACGGGAAAGAGATTATTAAGTCATGGCCAGTTAGTCTTTAAGTGCTGATTATACCCGTCACACGTTTAGAAAAGTATACAGTGTCACATCATTCACAACAATAACTGGCCCTTCCCTCCGTGTACGTGATTGGCTAAAGGAGTTTCAGATACTCACGCGTTGGCTGTGCCTTTCTGTCCACAGAACTGGCCTGAGCTGTCAGTGGGATATATCACTTTTCTCGGGTCTCCGTGAATCCAGGCTGCAGACAGTCGAAACAGACACACACAGCGCGGCATAAATGTAACAGCTCAGTAAAACCGGAGAAGCAGTGAAGATACCTTTATGAAAAAACGTAAACCATGAGAAAAAATTTGACTGATATTACAGTAGAGTACAAGTGAATGGTATAAATAATGAATCAGTAGAATCTTTTTAGACTTACTGATGCCTCTTTTTAACCACTTTTACATTAGTTGGCATTAATAAATATTTCTGTAAATGTGGCAGTTCAGCGGACTTTTAACTGTAATATGAACAGAAACTCAAGACAACACACACACACACACACACACACACACACACACACACACACACACACACACACACATATATATATATATAGACAAACTTTGGCTGAAATATTAGTTGAACAAGAGCCAAATCATGCATCTTACACATACAGGCAGAGTATTGCTGTTGCTCTTACAGAAAAGCTATTAAAGTAATTAATTTTGCTGTTTTGGTGGTTAAACAATGTCCAATATAATAAATTAGACAAATTAAACTTTGACATTTACTACCCTCTTGATTTGTTTTCAAATGTACGACTGCAATCGATTTTAACACCACTATATTTCTCATGTTTTGCATTTTTTGTCTTTCCTGTAAGCAGGTAAGACTTCTGTGCATCAATAAAAGTATGCACAAATTCCCACAAACACACTCCAAGACCTTGTAGGAAGCTTCCCTGAAGTGTGGAAACTGTTAGAGCCACAAAGGGGGACCAACTCCATATTAATGCCGTAGTTTTGGAACGGGATATCTAACCAGCGTATGCAGGTGTCATGGTCAGGCGTCCACTTACTTTTGGCCATAGAGTGTAGTTTAGCTCTTCAACAATATCCATCCATACGCTACTCAGTTAGCTTATATCCTTCCAAAGCTATACTCCCCCAATGCATGAGAGGAAAAAGGGAGCGCTCCATACGAACAACCAAATGAAGGATGAAAAGACGGCGGTACACCAGGAGGGAGATCTGTTTTCAGAGGTGTAAGACTGCAGCAGGAGCACACAGGGGTAATCAATGAGATTTCTTTTTTATCGTAGGATAATTACACCCATCCCGCTGAGTGGAGGATCTATTGATTTCCTTTCTACACCCCCACTCCCTTTATTAATGAAGTTACTACATACAAGCAAGTGACAGCGCTTGTTGTCCATCAATTCTGCACCACGGATCTCCACGCTGGTAAACAGTCTGGCTGCATTCTTGTGATTTGTATGGACGGGACGTTTTCTCCCAGACCACTTTTGTGTTAGTAAATGATTCTGATACGTCTCGGCGGAGCACAGCTACCGCCAGGAGATTTACCCTCTACGCCACTTAGTCACACCCTGAATAAAATTAAATAGAATAAGCAAAAAGCTGTGCTTTGCTGTGTTCACATACATCCACCTCTTAACAATAAAAACAACATTCAGAGTTTTTATATCACACACAACTGCCTACAATTTAAAGCGGAAATCAACTGAAGCTCTGAATCATCTGCATATGTCAGTTCTTGTCATACAGAGTGGTTTGGTGTGAGATGATTCATTCTAGAGATAACTATTTCCTCAAAGTGGTGGTGATAGGAACCAGGAGTCATGATGTGTATAACACAAACCACCAGTGAACCTACACGTCTCCTGAGTTTTATATGTAGTGATGATGGTGAAATAGTGGAAAACCTATTTTTGGGACTATTTTGCCTCAGAACACCCTGCATTTACCCCTCCATCATGAACAGAGTTTAGGCTGAAATCTTCTCAAAACTATTGTAAAGCAATGTGTGAGACATCAAGCAGAGCTTTCACAACCATTTCATACAATCATTCCTCACGAGGGAGATTTTAGAGGTGCTAAACTCTTCCGACGTCTGGTTCCGATCACCACCACTGTGAATGATTCTAAACATTTCTGTAAGTTTCTCTACAATTTTTTTTACTCTGAATGACTTTGCTTGACGCAAAAATGTAGAAAAACACGATCACATTGATTTATCAGTCTACTCAGGCTTTATGTACTCTTGTAAGCTACTGTAAAACAATGTATGAGACATAAAGCAGTGCACTCATAACCATTTCATACAATTATTTCCCATTAAACTCTTCAGACGTCTGGTTCCTATCACCACCACTGTGAATAATTCTAAGCAATTCTGTAAGTTTCTCTACAAACTTTTTCACTCTGAATGACTTTGCTTCATGCAAAAATTTGGAAAAAAAACTGTGGAATTCTCATTTAATGAGACATCAAGAGATCAACATAGTAGTCGATCAGCAAAGACGTTTTGTTTTCCAAAGTTTACTTTAGCACTGCACTGGAGCTACAAGGCTAATGTAGCTTCCAAGAAATGCCAGCTTATTGTCACCTGCTAGCATTGTACAAACTGAACCCCTAAATCATCACAGATTTATCTATTTGAGGCATAATTCAGGCATGAACTATGCACATTTGATTTAAGGGGAAAATAGTGTAAAATAGATTTTGGGTTGAAGTTGCACTTTAAAAGTCCCCCTTTCAATATAAAACAAGGGAAAGTGAAAGAACTGAAAAACACCCTGAGGAGGAGAAGCTATTAGACTAATGTCACAAGCATGCAGCACTAGAATTAGTTCATACTCCACTACCTCCCATTATAACACTGCTAATCTTACTAAAATGTGCGTTGTATGCAGATTAGCTGTAAGGTTGTTGTTTATAAGGCGCTGGGCCATAAATTCTCGGACCGCTCGCCACGTTCTTTGTGTCCCACTCACCAAGGCGAAGCCTTCTGTCAGAGATAGTGTGGTGGGCACGAGACAGTGTGTCTGGGGGGTGATGTCATCGGTGATTTCATCTTTTCGAGGGGATTAAAGTGATGTGTGTGCATGCACGCTTGTATGTGTGTGCAGGAGAGGGGCTTCTGGTGACATCATTCATAGCTGCCAGGGAGAGATATGGAAAAACTCCATCATCGTACCTCCATTACAGTCTCCACACGCGAGTAGTTATGCTACTGCTGTTGGGTAAGAATGAACTCATACTAAAAAATATGCTTAGATCACTCTGTCGCAAATAGGAACATGATGGCGTTCTCAAAATGGTGCACCATGGGGGACATGGGGGGTGGGGGGTGATGTGCGGACATGTTCACAAGAGGCTTTATGTGAGGGCGAGACAAGTCTCGAGTCTTCAGCAGAGGATTTTAGTGTTTCGTTATTATCTGCAGGCATTGCATCATATGTACTAAAGTAAATGCCACTAAAAAATCTGTCAGATTCATGAATTCAATCAACCCTTTCATTACAGAACAACCTTCAGTCTGAGGGACAGAACTGAAGAGTACATGCAGGAAATGCACAACAATATTGGCTAATCAGCTGCTTATTCTGTAGTTTGTACAGCAAGTGTGCTATACCATAATAGCTAATCCCCTGAGGCTTTCTTGAATTTTAAGGGAACAGAATCTGTAATTTACTTAAGACTACAACTGTAGCTACCCAAAGTAACCAGCCATTTCAAGCTGCACTGCCTCTTTAATTTTAACTTTTAGTGCTGACTTTTACAAGCTGATTGGGTGAGGGGCGTTCTACTTGTGCTGTTAATTGACCATAACATCAGGAGTTTTTCACACTATCACTGTATCAAGATTTGACAGCTGTACAAGAACCTGAAGCCATTTGAACGTTTTTACTTCTTACTTTGTGCACAAACAGAAAACGGACACTATTAAGATCACATTTCATGGGCTGGAGGTTAGGGAACCAGCCTCGTGACCGGAAGGTCGCCGGTTCGATCCCCAGAGCTGACAGCACATGACTGAGGTGTCCTTGAGCAAGACACCTAACCCCCAACTGCTCCCCGGGCGCTGCGGATTGGGCTGCCCACCGCTCCGGGCAAGTGTGCTCACTGCCCCCTAGTGTGTGTGTGCTCATTAGTGTGTATGTGGTGTTTCACTTCACGGATGGGTTAAATGCGGAGGTGGAATTTCCCTGTTGTGGGACTAATAAGGGTCACTTAATTTGACGACAGCTGATTTGGTCCGACTCTGAAGACGAGACGACACTAAATTCCCAAACTGTCGTCACCACTGAGCAGCTTTTCAGTCGGCAGCTGTGACAGAAGAACAGCTGAACAACCTGGAATCAGCCAGAAATGAACCCAACACCATTCGCCAGACGTGTCTGATCTTCAGCAGCTTCAGGTGATGATCACATCAACCGTCACAAAGGGGAAGAAATGTGATCTCAGTGATTCTGACTGCGGCATGATTTTTGGTGTCAGACGGCTGTTTTTCTATAACTGCAGATCCTCTGATCTGGAGTTTACCCAGAATAAAGAAAAAACATTCAGTGAGCGCCGGCTCTGTGGATGGAAACGCTTTGATGAGAGAGGTCAGCAGAGAATGGACAGACTGGTTCGAATTGACAGAAAGGCTACGATAACTCAGATAACCACTCTGTAAAATTGTGCTGAGCAGAAAAGCATCTCAGAATGCACAACTCATCCACCCTCAAGGCGGATGGGCTACAACAGCAGAAGACCATGTTGGGTTCCACTTCTGTCAGTTAAGAACAGAAAGCTGAGGCTGCAGTGGGCACAGATTCACCAAAACTGGGCTACTGATGTAGCCTGGTCGGATCAATCTTGATTTCTGCTGAGGTACACAGATGGTAAGGTCAGAATCTGCATGAATCCATTGATCCAACCTGCCTTGGATGTCAGCAGTCCAGGCTGGTGGAGGTGGTGTAATGGGGTAGGGAATGTTATATACATATATATGAGTATTGTTGCTGACCATGTGCGTCCCTTCATAGCCACAATTTACCATCTTGTAACGGCTACTTTATGCAGGATGATGCACCATGTCACAAAGCAAAAGTCCTCCCAAACTGGTTTCATGAACATAACAATGAATTCAGTGCTCTTCAGTGGCCTTCGCAGTCACTAGATCATAACCCAATGGAAAACCTTTGGGATGTGGTAGAACAGAACATTCGCAGCATGAAAGTGCACCTGAAAAATTTCAGAACTTTTGCATGATGTAATCATCTCAACATGGACCAGGATCTCAAAAGAGTTTCCAACATTTTGTGGAATTCATGCCATGAGAACTTGAGGCTGTTTGAACAGTAAAGGGATAAAGTATTAGGTAAAGCTACGTTCACATTACAAGCCTCGTTGCTCAAATCCAATTTTTGCTCAAATCCAATCTCTGACACGACGGTTCACACTCGTTTAGGTTAATGACTCAAATCCTTCATTGATGTGCTGAACCAGCGTCCTGAAGTGACCCTCATGCACACATCCAACTCAGTAACATCACTGCATCATCAACACAAACTAACGAGCAGAACAAGAAGATCATTAACTCTGATCAGCTCTCAGCTTCATTATTAGAGTGAGACAAAGTGTAAAAAGCTAAGATAAGCTGCTTTTCCACCGTTTACAGGCTTTAACATCTGTTCGGCGCTGCTGCCATGTCACGAATTCCGATCTGAGCGTCACATTAAGGTCACATGGCCACGAATCGGATACGTATCTGATCTAGGACCACATATGAAAGTGACTCAGGTCGGACTTGAAAAGATCAGATTTTCGTGCCTGAAAACACCCTAAAAACATCAGTCTTGGAAATGAATGGTTGGAAATGAATGGTTTCATTAATTTACAGCGCTAGGGTTGGTGGTCCTAATGTAATCAATGTTATACATGCTGATGAAATGTCATAAGTCTTAAGTCTCAGGTCAGTTAGGGCAGAGTCCTCATTTCTGGCTCAGTGATTGAACACTTGGCAGTTTTAGTGCTGTCTAGCGGCTGCAGTGCTGGGTGTAAAAACACACGAGTCCTACTTTAGATTCTGAGCAGATAAAGGGGCTTGACTTTGAAGGCTACTGAAAAAGCGTGCAGTGTCTAGTTTGGATGATCGTGTGCAATGGCACGGCTGACAGGGAGATGTGACGGCCCTTTGTTAAAAGTCATGTCACTGTGATAATAGCGTTTTTCAGTTGGAGCTGAAAGGAGGGGAATTGCGCCAGTTTTCCAAGATTTCTGCAGACTTCAATGGTAAAGATGTAAATCATTCAGACTGTTCTGAGATGAAATGCAGGTTTTTAAAAGAAAGAATTGCTCACAGTGGTGCTGATTGGAACCAAACATCTGAAGAGTTTAATGCTAAATCACAGACAGTTATTGTACCAAATAACGGTCATTGGTTATTGTACTAAATGGTCACTGCACTTACAACCGTTGATAGTTTTAAGAAGGTTTTGGCCTGAGACGTATTTTCAATATACACCGATCAGGCCTAACATTATGACCACCTCCTTGTTTCTAGGCTCACTGTCCACTTTATCAGCTCCACTTACTGTATAGCTGCACTTTGTAGTTCTACAGTTACAGACTGTAGTCCATCTGTTTCTCTGATACTCTGTTACCCTGTTCTTCAGTGGTCAGGACCCCCGTGGACCCTCACAGAGCAGGTACTTTTTGGGTGGGGAGCCATTCTGCACAGTTTGTGCTGGTCATCCTCTAGACCTTTATCAGTGGTCACAGGACACTGTTGGCTGGTTATTTTTGGTTGGTGGATGTTCTCAGCCCAGCAGCGACACTGAGGTGTTTAAAAACTCCAGTGTCTGATCCACTCGTACCAGCGCAACACACTAACACACCACCACCACCCACATAGTACCTGCTCTGTGATGGTCTATGGGGGTCCTGACCACTCTTTTGAATGTAATTGAGCAATTAAATGTAATTGAGTAAAAATGCAAGTAGTTGCTGAATATGTCTACAGTTATGTCCACAAATCTTCCAAAATGATAATTACAGTGTAATATTTCAACCCTGGCTAAGATTAAAAATCAGCATGATGTTACTTGCACAAAGCTAATTGGTGGGTATTCGTTTTCATTTACTGTTAGCAACATTAGCTTTTTTTTTTGCCTGAACTGTTTCTTTAACAACGAGGTTTCAACGTGAATTTTGGCCTTGCTGCTCCACGCTAGCGCAGCAGTGGGATTCTATCAAAGGGATTTCAAACAAAGGACTCGTGCATTCCTAGCCCCTGGCTTAGCACCGCTGTTTGCACTTCAAACGGATCTTCATTCATTTGGCCCACTGGCTGACACGAACAGTGAAGTGTGGGACGACAATAGTTCCCGCTCATGGCTATCCCGCAGCATGCTAGGGCTAAGAATCTTCCCCATAATTTGACACACGTTTCTTGTCAAGTTGCTCTTCCTTCATTCAACCAAAAGCCTAAGGAGCTCTAATAAAGACAGTGTCCTGAGTGGACGTGGGTAAGACGTTAGTGCTAGGACGTTTACCCATGATATGACGTACAACTCCTGGTCACTTTTCCCACAGACTAAACAGCACACAGTCATTCTTTACTGTAAGTCTGGGTAAATCAGAGTAGCTACTTCATTACTAATATAATACTGTCCTCCTGTTGTTTTACATTTACGGCATTTGGCTGACGCTCTTATCCAGAGCGACTTACAACTTGATCATTTTACACAGGGAGGCCAAGGTGGTGTTAGGAGTCTTGCCCAAGGACTCTTATTGGTGTAGTGTAGGGTGTTCGCCCAGGTGGGGGACTGAACCCCAGACTACAGTGTAGAAGGCAGAGGTGTTAACCACTACACTATCCCAACTGCAACAGTTTTACTTTGAGAGGGAAGCTCCTATGAATGCAGATGCAAGGTGAAACAGCAGTGACCACCAGTGACCCCTTTTTTACCTCAAAATAGTGTTTACAACAGTAAAACGTTAATAAATCTCCCCGATGAATCCAGAGACATAAGAGTGTCCTGACTGGACGTGGGGAGCCCACAGCTGGCCTCTAATAGATCACAGAAACTCTAGCTACATGGGTGCAACCACAGATTCACATACCTAGATGCCAGGTTGACCGTTGGTCTCTATCTGACGCAATACGTCTGAACGTCCGCCATGTTGGAGAGGTCAAGATCCGCTTGTGAACAGATTCACTTGTGTCACGATTGGCCCCTCCCAGGCCTGTCCATGTGCTTTGTGTTTTGGATCTTCCATGTGCATTTGTTTTGGTTCAGCCCCCTTGTTTGTTGACTCCGCCCCTGATTGTTTTCACCTGTCCCTCGTTATCCTTGCTTTATAAGCCCTGTGTTTGCCCCTTGTGTTTGCTGGTCTTTGTTTGTATTTGTACTGTTATCTTGTGTGTTGGTTGTACTGGTCTATGTACAGTTGTTGGTTCTGTTTTATTCTTGTCTGTCATGTCTACCCCCCCCGTTCAGTCCGTGTTGGCTATGTGAACCTTGACCGTTTCCACTATGACCCTGGATTTGCCCTTAATAAATCTCGCTTATCTCAGCACGTGCGTCCGCCTCCTCGCTCCCTGTTACAGAGAGACGAAGAGTCTCAGGATTAAATCAGCCTCAACTTCCTTATTACTCAACCGATTTTCACCGGATTTGTTTTGTTATAATCCTCAGACACAGATTAAACTTGGCTGAATGGACTGCTTTCGGTAGCTTTTATCTGTTTAATAACTGACCAGCTACTCAATCTCACAATCAGCAAATCCATCAGTGTGTGAATCTCCTCTCATCTTGATACACATAAAAATAAACCCCTCAAAACACGATGAGAAGGACGAAGCTAAAGTTGGCTTCCTATCTGGCAGCTTCTTGTTTGAATTTTCCTGTTCCACCTTAAATGGTGCAAAAAAAAGGAAAATTTGAACAAGAAGCTGGCTGAATCACCATTTAAGGTGGAATGGGAAAATTCCAGTAAGAAGCTGGCTGATGCACCACTTAAGGTGGAACAGGAAAATTCCAACAAGAAGCTGGCTGATGCACCATTTAAGGACGAGTGGGAAAATTCCTACAAGAAGCCGGCCGATGCACCATTTAAGGTGGAATGGGAAAATTCCAACAAGAAGCTGGCTGATGCATTATTTAAGGCGGAATGGGAAAATTCCAACAAGAAGCTGGCCGATGCACCATTTAAAGTAGAATGGGAAAATTGCAACAAGAAGCTGGCCGATGCACCATTTAAGGTGGAATGGGAAAATTCCAACAAGAAGCTGGCTGAAGCACCATTTAAGGACGAGTGGGAAAATTCCTACAAGAAGCCGGCCGATGCACCATTTAAGGTGGAATGGGAAAATTCCAACAAGAAGCTGGCTGATGCATTATTTAAGGCGGAATGGGAAAATTCCAACAAGAAGCTGGCCGATGCACCATTTAAAGTAGAATGGGAAAATTGCAACAAGAAGCTGGCCGATGCACCATTTAAGGTGGAATGGGAAAATTCCAACAAGAAGCTGGCTGATGCACCATTTAAGGTGGAACGGGAAAATTCCAGTAAGAAGCTGGCTGATGCACCACTTAAGGTGGAATGGGAAAATTCCAACAAGAAGCTGGCCGATGCACCATTTAAGGTGGAATGGGAAAATTCCAACAAGAAGCTGGCCAATGCACCATTTAAGGTGGAACGGGAAAATTCCTACAAGAAGCTGGCCGATGCACCATTTAAGGTGGAACAGGAAAATTCCAACAAGAAGCTGGCTGATGCACCATTTAAGGTGGAACGGGAAAATTCCAGTAAGAAGCTGGCTGATGCACCACTTAAGGTGGAATGGGAAAATTCCAACAAGAAGCTGGCCGATGCACCATTTAAGGTGGAACGGGAAAATTCCTACAAGAAGCTGACCGATGCACCATTTAAGGTGGAACAGGAAAATTCCTACAAGAAGCTGGCCGATGCACCATTTAAGGTGGAACGGGAAAATTCCTACAAGAAGCTGGCCGATGCACCATTTAAGGTGGAACGGGAAAATTCCAACAAGAAGCTGGCCGATGCACCATTTAAAGTAGAATGGGAAAATTGCAACAAGAAGCTGGCCGATGCACCATTTAAGGTGGAATGGGAAAATTCCAACAAGAAGCTGGCTGATGCACCATTTAAGGTGGAACGGGAAAATTCCAGTAAGAAGCTGGCTGATGCACCACTTAAGGTGGAATGGGAAAATTCCAACAAGAAGCTGGCCGATGCACCATTTAAGGTGGAATGGGAAAATTCCAACAAGAAGCTGGCCAATGCACCATTTAAGGTGGAACGGGAAAATTCCTACAAGAAGCTGGCCGATGCACCATTTAAGGTGGAACAGGAAAATTCCAACAAGAAGCTGGCTGATGCACCATTTAAGGTGGAACGGGAAAATTCCAGTAAGAAGCTGGCTGATGCACCACTTAAGGTGGAATGGGAAAATTCCAACAAGAAGCTGGCCGATGCACCATTTAAGGTGGAACGGGAAAATTCCTACAAGAAGCTGACCGATGCACCATTTAAGGTGGAACAGGAAAATTCCTACAAGAAGCTGGCCGATGCACCATTTAAGGTGGAACGGGAAAATTCCTACAAGAAGCTGGCCGATGCACCATTTAAGGTGGAACGGGAAAATTCCTACAAGAAGCTGGCCGATGCACGTGCCGCTGACATGACTGGCCGCACCCAATGCAGCACCTAGGTGTGCGTATCTATGGGTGCAACAAGCAGAGCTAGCATTAGCATTAGCCTTAGCCGCAGAGAAGAACAGAGAGAAATGGAGTCGCGCCACATGGGGCTGAGCCACATAAAATATTCATGTTCCTCCATCACAGGAGACGGCAATGAACGCACACACTCTCTCCAGAACACCCCACAGACGGAGAGCAGATACGCACTCGCTCGCTCTCTCTCTTCTTTTCTGTTTGGACTCTTTTATCTCCAGGACTCTCCCTTTAAAGTCTCCAGCTCAGATGCTGCAGTAGTGTTGCCTATTGTTTCATCTTCTCTTCACAAAGTCCTTGACTAAAGGTTGCCTTCAGAGAGATGGGGTAGCATTAGCATTAGCCTCCTCTGTGATCAAAGCTTTTTCAGCACCTTCCTGGAGGCCACTGTGGTCATTATGCACGATTTCTGGGCTAGGAAATGCCAAGCAGCTAATTGCTAATGGTGATGTTGCCAACTGGAAGCTATAGTCAGGGCTGGGTTGTAACGGAGCACAGGTAATGGCACTGCGTAATCAGAATACAACCCATCACTGATCCAATGTGAGCCTTTCAGTTGGCAGCTGAGATAGCCCTACTGAAATAAGGACCATTAGAAACCAATAGGATTAAAATCGTTTGGCTTTCAAATGGGAATTGGCTTCAAAACCATCAAATGCATTTAGAATCAGCCTTTGCCCACCTGTTAAACCATAAGGAAAACCATTGTGTTTACCAGATCTGATTGAATAGAATAGAATATTCTGATTATAGATCAGGACGGAGCTGTTTATGCTCACTCTACTCAACAATCTTATGGAAAATCTCTGTTTACATGCTCACAACAAGTAACCCAAGCCACAATAACACACATGTGTAGAGAACCGCTTAGTGTAGACGTTACCATGACAATGAGCATCATATAAGTCCAGTCAGAGTGAGATGAGCAGCAGTGAGCAGTGCTTGTGTTTTTAATCACTATAAAATGATGTCAGACTCAGGAAAACGTCCTTCACATGTCCTTATTAAAGAAGGCCGAGAGGAAGACGTCGTGTTCTGAGACACAAAAGCTGGATGTCCGTCCCACCGCCGTCTTTTCGATCAGAGCAGAAACTTCGTCTCCTCTGCAGACCAGTTTCTGCTCCGCCACGTTGAACATTATAATGAATAAACCGCTATGATGAACAAACACGCGCAGAATGTACTTAAATTTTCCGACTGGGAATGTAATCAGATACAGGCGTTTACATGGTTATTATTCTTTTATTTAACTGATTATTAACAATATTGCCCACCTCGTTCAATCAGATAGAAATTGTATTCCAAATGGCCTCGAACGGACTAGTCTTTTCTGACTGAGGTGTATATATGGACATACTGAATTCCGATTGATCTCTTAGTTGGATTATTAATGGATTATTAGGCTGCATGTATACATGGCTATTATGATATCAACCCATCAAAAAAAGCCAAAACACACTACAAAACCATCTGGTTCCTATGAGTTTCTTAGGCAGGGAGAACAACTGGACAAACGGGAATGATCCAGAAATAATTCAAAAACACTTCAGCAGACAGAATGAGTTGTCAAATGCTTTACAGCAGTGGTCAGCAATGCTGGTCCTGGACATCTACCATCCTGCAGAGTCTAGTTTTAACTAAAATTAAAAGTCTTCTTCAAAAGTCCTTGAGTAGTTGGCTCAGATGCATAAGTGTTAGATAAAGGGGATGGGGCAGCTGTTGGAAGTCGGAAGGTTGGTCCTAAACTCTACAGGAAAGTAGGTCTCCAGGAGGTGATTTGGTGACCACTGCTTTACATACAAGCTCATCTGGCGAATACTGAAAAAGCTGAGCTGAACTTGATATTGTGACAGTTTTACTGGCTCCATTTGTAACACAGGCTAGTTTTTTGGTGACAGGAATGCCAGTTTTACAGCACATTTGCTTCATGTTCTGATGCTTAAATAGAAGCTAATGTAGCCATTTTCTGTTTTCGTGTGTGGTAAAGCAGCAGTGCTCAGTGAAATGGTGCTGTTACTTGTGGGTAGATCTTCAACATATCAGATTGTGGGTGGTCAGAACTGTTGTATCATTTTTAGCAGGTAATCATTAATCTGTGTTGGAACACATTTTATAGTAATCTTCCCAGCCCTGACTATAATTTGAATTATATTAGTCCTTGAATTATATTAGGCCTAGTGCTGGAGTTCAGACTCAAATATGAAGAGTCGTTTTGTCCTTTCAACAAAAATCAAGCCACAGCATTTTAGGGGCAGTCGTGGGCTGGAGGTTAGGGAGCTGGCCCTGTGACTGGAAGGTCGCCGGTTCGATCCCCAGGACAGTCCATGACTGAGGTGTCCTTGAGCAAGACACCTAACCCCCAACTGCTCCCCGGGTGCCGTGGATAGGGCTGCCCACCGCTCCGGGCAAGTGTGCTCACTGCCCCCTAGTGTGTGTGTTCACTAGTGTGTATGTCGTGTTTCACTTAACGGATGGGTTAAATGCGGAGGTGGAATTTCCTCGGTTGTGGGATCAAAAAAGTATCACTTAATTTATGTCTCTTTTACCATCTTGGCTGTAAATATGTCTCAGTATGTGCCAATATAAATGATATATATATAATAGAAATGTAAGAATACACAGATTTACTTTACCTTTTTTCTTGCATCTCCGGCTGGAAACTTTTTCACAAAAGATGAATATTTTATTGTATAATATCCCTGAACACTCATTTTTTTACAAGGCTAAAGTCACTTCTCATTCGCCGGGTTCTTGTTCCAATTTTCCCGTTCCACATTACCTGGCACCTGAGGCACTAGAATGTACAGTACTGTGTGAAAGTCTTAGGCACCCAAAACATATTTTCAAAATCTATTTATTTATGTTTATTTGCTTTGAGAAAAGTGTTAATATTGAATAAACAAAATTCATAGAACATTAATTAATAATGATTTTATATATAAACAGTGATTTTCTGGATGTTGGTGTGTTTGTTTACCCATCTCCAAGCCGCTCCTCGAGGAAGCCCAGTATTATATGTAGTTAAAAAGCAGCTCCTGGTTTGACCAATCAGTGCTCAGTAAATTGAGCTCATGATGTAATTGATGATATTAACGAGTCTCTGTGGCGGCTGTGAAGGTGTCCAGGAAAAATATGGACCCAAGAAATTCTTGTTACTTTTTATTGTTTTTCTGTTTATTTGAATTATGAATACGACTTTATTCTAATGTATCTTGTGATAAACTCACTGCTGAGGGAAACTCTTTAAACATTTGCTTAGATGCCTAAAACCTTCGCACAGTACTGTAACAGCTGCTCAATTTAAGGCGGAACAGAAAAATTTGAACAAGAAGCTGGCAAATGAGAAACTGACTTCAGCCTTGTGACTTTTTAGTGTTTGTCAGTTTCTCGTTGTGGATTAAACGTATCAGGAAACCAGCTGGAGTGGTTCTAAACACAAATAAGTCCATTCGTCTCCAAATGATCGATGTTCATCTTAAATCTCTCTCTTTGCCTTTTCATTAGATACAACCTAGATGAGATTGTTCTGTGCGTTGCTATGGTGACAGCAGCCTGCACACCAACCTTCAGGGTTAATTAGCAGTTCTACATTAACTCCAGCGTTTAAGACCATTTACTGTTAAACTGTGCTGAACGATCAGCAGAGCTTTATTTTACTGTAAAGGAGGATGATTTTATTATTACCTACTGATCTAATTCTGCTGTGGAGCCACAACAGGGCAGTAAAAGGGACACATGTTGCTGAGCCCTGGCCTTGTGCTAAGGCTTTCTCTGTAGGCCAACTAATGTTAAATGTGGCACAGCAGCTCAGCACATAAACAAAACAGCTTCCCCTCATCCCCCAAAGCAGTGAACCATCTGGCATTTTGAGAATGGCATTATCTCCCCATTTGCAACAGGGTGTTCTAACCTTTTGAAGATTTAATATTGGTTTCAGAATTGTGGTAAACTCAGCCTTTATGCCTCTGTAGCAAAATCTAAGGATGACTAATATCGTTCGTTTCCCCACAGAAAAGCGAGCTTATGACTTCAGACCTGATTGAAAATGGACAAAAATGCACCCACTCACCCACAGTGCCCAGCGCAACGTAGCCGAAGATGACAATGATGAACAGCACACAGCACAGTACGTCTGTGCAGCTTCTGTAAAAGAGGAGAGGAGAGAGGGAGTGAGGAAGATGGAGAGTGCACATCCCCATCATTCAGGAGGAGAGAGGGTTTAAAAGAGAATGAAGCAATCACAGTTCATATAATGCCATCTTTGTCTGCTCACAGAATATACGTTAAATGCCTTTATAAATGATTAATTACATCATGCGGCTCAGCTACGCAGCCATTCCTTGTAGATGGGAAGAAAATAAGAAGCTTTAAGTTACTTCAGAAGCAATCAAAAGGG